>NC_090756.1:83027700-83035200 GCF_036898095.1 Palaemon carinicauda
GATGGAAAAAGCCAAATAGAATATTTAAGAATAGTAGCAACATTAAAATAGTAATAATAAATCCTTCATATATAAACTATAAAGACTAGAACAGTGTGCCCAAGTATACCTTCAAGCAAAAGAACTCTAACCAAAGAAAGTGGAAGACCATAACACGGGGTATGGCACTACCCAAGCCTAGAGAACAATGTTTTGATTTTGGATTTTGAGCATCACTTCAAGTGGAAACCTGTGGTTATGATGCTTAAGAAATACATTTTTTTCTTTTTTCTGTAATTGCTTCTAACATTGAAATTTCTACTAATTATTGAATTTGTCCATATCTGTTATTTAGTATATATAAAAATACTAATCCTCATACCTTTAAGTTATGATATCTATCTATTTTCTGTTTATTCATATACCCAGTTGCAAATTATATCACTAATTAAATATTTGGAAAAACAATTGAGAATTTGTGACTTTGTATTTCATGCGAATAGATTGCTAATGTCCGCTGGCACTTAATAATTCTTTAATCACTTAAAAATCTTGGAATTTTTAATAAGGATTTTTTTTAGATGAATATAAAAAAAAGGGTCCTCTCTGATGTGGGGTTTTATAAACGTAATTGGACATTTCCCTTTGAAAAATACTGGACGCTATGCTTTTGTGTTTAAAGGGGAACCTATACCATCTTTAAGCGCCGACAATTCAGCTGTTTTTTGCTCTATTGGGGTTCATAATATAATATACTATTTTTAGTTTGAGTGAATTAATGCATTTCTGGAATTAGCAAGCCCTCCCTAAATTGTTAATAGAATTCAATTAGTTTTAAAGCAACTTCTGTCTGATTTATAATATGAAACGTTTAAAATCATGATGCAATTCTAGTCTATTCGATAAATGGAATTTAATTTAGTAATTGTCTTTTTTTCTGCAGATATTATACATAACTGTTTTATATACAGAAATTTGATTGAAGATAATCCAAAGTTTTAATGTCTATATTAGACAATATACGTTTTTAATTTTAGAGCATCTAAAGAAATGGTATAAACAATATATCCTTCCAGTAGATACAGACTTTCCTTTGAGTTGTGCTGATGCCAAATGACTTTGCTTTCTTCACTATTTGCAGTGTAATGAAAATATTTCCAATAAAATATCTAACCAACTTAAAGTTCACCTTTTTACACGAAGAAACATTAATCAGACAGTAAATTAATCAAGGCAATAACTCACTTCCATCCAAAAAAAAACCAATGAAAGATATAAATGGTAAAAGTTCAAACGACCACTAGAATCAAATTAGATTTAAATGCTTTGGAAAGAGGAAAACAATTTTTCTTTTTTTGGGGGAGGGGGGGGGGTTGGGGGGCAGGGCTTTAAGTTGGTTTTTCCAGACTTTGAAAGTGAGGGCCAAACTCGAGGCTATTTCTATTGTCGTTGCCGTAACCATCATTGCCCCACGTTTCCATAAAAGTGATCCATGTATTTTTTCGCTAAGAGTTAAAAAGAATTGTTCATGACTGTCTTTTGATTTTTTTTTTTAATTACCTCCGCCAGGAGGGTATGTTTTCGGTTCGGTTTGTTTGTTTCTCTGTTTGTCTGTCTGTCTGTGGACAACGTAGAGGCCACATTTCTACACGGAATCACTTCAAACTTGGCCAAGTAGTTCCCCAATGTGTATGGAAGAACTGATTAAATTTTGGTCAAGGTCACCCCAAGGTCAAGGTCACAGGGGTCACTGGTGTCACTATGACATAAGTGGCCATATCAAGAGACAGAAATAAAGCACTGACTTTTG
Organism: Palaemon carinicauda; assembly: GCF_036898095.1. NCBI lineage: Eukaryota > Metazoa > Arthropoda > Malacostraca > Decapoda > Palaemonidae > Palaemon > Palaemon carinicauda. Next base: position 83,029,490 of record NC_090756.1, read on the forward strand.
CATAAGCCAACAGGGAAGTCCTAGTCCAGGCGCAACCCATGGGTGATGTTCAAATTTATAAAGGTCAAAGGTCAAGGTCATATTGGTGCATTATATCAATGTCATATTAAGTATCAGTGGCAAATGAACAAAGATCACTTGAAGGTCAAAAGTCAAGCAGGTCACTTGAAGGTCAAGGTCACGTGAAGGTCAAGGTCACGTGAAGGTCAAGGTCACCTGAAGGTCAAGGTCACGTGAAGGTCAAGTACATTTGAAGATCAAGGTCACTTGAAGCCAAGGTCATGTGAAGGTCAAGGTCACGTGAAGGTCAAGGTCACTTGAAGGTCACGTGAAGGTCAAGGTCATGTGAAGGTCGAAGTCACATCAATTCATGATTCTAGGACATATGGCGCTCTAGGTCACCTTGGCGGAGGTATGTCCTCTACGAGGACCATGTCCGCGTTCAGGACTTGCTCACTTGTTTAAATAGTTTTTGATTTGTTATAGATAGTGCAGAAATTATGTTTCCAAACCTTTTGTTATATCTTTGTGAATATTATTTGAATTTTTAATAACTAGCGTATAGATATTCATTTTTCCAATACTTTTACCCCAAAATCAGGACACGTCCCCTTACAGCCTTCTTTGAATCAACAGCTAATGTTGAAAACTGCATATTATGGAACCTACCACTATAGTTTACAAATACTTTTTCTTTCCTAAAATATATAATTTATTTGACATCCTTTATTAATTTTTATTCTGCTTATAAGTCACACTATTATTTTTATTTTCAAAATAATCCACTATCGTCATTTTACATGACAGACGGATTTATATCAGTATCAATAATCAAACTCTTTTCTATGTAAAACTAAAACGAGAGGACGTTCCCCGACCGGCCCCGAAGTTTCTATAAGCCGCTACACTGGAACTGTGCTGGGTAGCAGAACATGGAGCTAGTAAATCACTGCCCCTAGGAAGAATTTCATTGAAGTGATTCATGACATACATATGATGGCAATTTCTTATATATAGGTCGTGAATAGCTTTACTTAGATTGATTTTTAGGTTTTCTATTTTTCTTTCTAAATTCAAATGACCATACAAGGTAATGTTTCCTTTTGGAAACGTTCCTGACTAACGATCTGCTGGACTGGTGTTCGGGACATGCTCAAGCTCAATAGTTTCTTGTAGTGTCTCTAACCTCACCATCCTTGTGGGCTAAGTGTGGGGTATTTGACGAGCCTATGACTTTACCTGTTGAGTTATCAGCAACCATTGCCTGGCCCTCCCTGGTCCTAACTAGTGTGGAAAAAGGATAGTGGCTATGGTCATATGTCATCTCAGGGAATTGAAACTGTATATTCTTCATCCATTCATGAGTGACCTTTAAACATTTAAACCTGTTCTTTTTTCATTATAAAATAGTCTATTTATTATACTAATTTCTTAAGAGAAACTTAAATTTTATGTTTGATCTTCATTATATCCAAATCCGCGTGGACAAAACCGCTCGTCACCGATCTGTTCTTGTAGAGCGACCCTTAGAAAAGACTTACTCCTTTTGTTATCCATCGAATTACTTACACAATTCCCCGAATAATGACTTGACTATTTTTAGGTTAAATGTTAAGAAAAAGAATAGGAAAGATTTTTCTTTGAATGTTTTTTAAAAATTGTTTTTCATACCTATACACACATTACTAACTAATAATTTTGCAGTTTACTGAAGATTTACAGTAATTTTAATTATAATTTTTTATTCGATATCAAAGTTTTCTCAACCTTATAACATGAAGAATGATATTTGCCATAAATTCCTAATTTCTTATTCTAAATTTAACTGCAGGTGTTATTTACTTAGAACTTAATAGAAGCGTTCACAAACAAACGATTTTGAAGAAATACATAGGAGTGACTTATATTTCTCATTGATTATCTGTTAATTTCGTCAAATGATTTCTCACAAATATGTACACTTGTCACTCATAAATTGTACATTTGTGAAGAAATTTTCTAAAAAAGTGCTATATGGCATTGTACCAACCGTGAGTTACACGATCGTACATAGTAACAGCATTTTTCATATATATATATATATATATATATATATTGCGTTGTATTTTCGCCCTCTCCTCGCACTGATAGGTGTTAACTGTTAACAGAACTGGTTGTCAGATGAACATGAAATTGCCTGTCATGTTTTTATGTCCTTCTTGCCTGGACTTGATATATATAAAAACTGACGCTCTATAAGAAAGTTACTCAGTTGCTTTCATCCTGCCTCCTTAGTTACAGCCTCTCTTGGCCCGTCACAATGGTGACCCCGTAAGTCGACTCGCTCTTCACCCCCCCCCCCCCCCCCCCCGCCATCATTGGTACTATGGCGGACTAAACGAAAGTATGCGCTGCTCCATTGAAACTTTAGTCGTTCGCCATCGGAAAGGCATTTGCTTGGTTTCAGCACACAGAAGTCCAGTTCCGCATCAAGGGCGTAACATGCTCAATCACCAAAGCAGATTATGTTCTCGCAGCGATACCCGAGGACACCTTCCCGGAAATATCCAACTGGCTTTGTGAACAAGGAGACACTCCAATGGCATATGACGCCATCAAAGCATATCATCTGCAGCAGTACTCGCCATCGACAGCCTCCCGTACAATAAAGCTTTTTCAGCTCTCTCAACTACCGTTGGGGGACCAAAGGGCTTCGCTCGCCCTTAGAGAATTGACCAGTATCGCTCCCCTGCAACCTTCCGCAAACCCCTCTCCTCGTGAGGTGAACCTACTTCGTGTCCTTTGGGTAAGCCGTTTACCCCGAACCTGTATGCGCTGCCATACCCGATGTCCATAGTTTAGCCATAAAGGACTTGATGACCAAAGCCCAAGCCTTTGTGGACAGCCACTTCCCGACCTTCAAGACCTCCATCGACGCCTTCACTCCTAACGAAGAGGACATCTATTCGATGTCAACCGAAGCTGACATGAATGTCGTAGGACATACACGCCTACCCCGTGACGTGCCGGAGCAGCGACAAAGCCACCCATCACCCACCACTCGCTCGCGCCCCAACCAACGATTTCTACAGACACTTACTGCCGCCCATTGGCTGCAGTTTTGCTGCTACCACTATAGATTCAGGGCAGCCACAAAGAAATGTACCAAGGATTGTCAATGGCCAAAAAACATGTAAGTAGGCCATCACTCGTGGCAGTGACCTCTCGTGTTTCTAATTTTTTCTTTTTACATGATGCAGGAACGGCCGTGTGATTTTTGGTAGACACGGATGCTTCTCGTTCACTTTTGCCAAGGGGACTCTTCAAGACACGACGTAGTCTATCTATGTCTACCGACGTCCGCTTAGTAGCTGCCAACGGATCTGCGATACTCATATACGGTTACGAGAACCTCTCATGATCGTTTGGAAACGGTAATTTTAATTGGAAGTTTCTCATTGCTGACATCACATTCTCAATCATTAGTGCGGATTTCCTCTCTCATTTCCACCTTCTGGTCGATGTTGCCCACCGACGATTGTTCAATGCAGACTTGTACTTGTCAACACCTCTTCAATCCGCCCCCTTCAGCCTCGCTCTCCACATCAGCGCACCCACTGATGCCTACGCCCACCTCCTAACGTCGCACCCAGAAGTTTTCAGTCCAGTACTTTACCAAACGCCCACGGCTCCTGCCAAGCACGGTATTTATCACCATGTCAAGACGACGGGACCCCCAGTCTTTGCAAAACTCAGACGTCTGGCACCGGATCAATTGGCAGCAGCCAAGCAGACGTTCACCGAAATGGAGGAAATGAGCCTTTGTCAAAAGGCCTCCAGCCCAAGGTTGTCACCCTTAAACATCGTTCTGAAGATAGACGGCTTCTTTCTCCATGCGGGGATTACAGGCTCCTGAGCATGCAAACAGAACCGGAATACTCCCCCCAGCCAAACTTCGCCAACATGACCTCTTACCTGCACAAAGCAAAGGTTTTCTCCACGCCCGACCTCCTGACGGGGTATTATCCGGTGCCTATGAACCCAAAAGACATCCCAAGATCGACATCACCACTCCGTTTGCTACATACACCCTCAATTACTCCTGTTTTCCCCTTCGTAGTGCTGGGGCCACTTTTCAAAGTGTCATGGATGGCATCTTAGGGAACCTCCCCTTCTGTGTATGTTATGTGGACGACATACTTGTGTTCTCTTTTTCAAAAGAGGAACACTTCCATCACCTGCGAATAGTGTTTGACCTCCTGCAACAAAACGGCTTTTTAGTCCGGTATGACAAGTGTACCTTTGGCGCCAACGAAGTGTCGTTCTTAGCTTACCGCATAGCTCCTGGAGGACTCCATCCCCTCCCTGAGAAGGTAGCAGCTGTTCAGAACTTCTCCACGCCCTCGACCGTCGAAGCTCTGCAGGAACTCTTGGGCATGATCAACTATTATCACCGTTTTCTGCCAGCCAATGCCGCCACTCTGGCTCCCATCTACGCCTCCCTCAAGGGCAAGCCAAAAGACCTGAAGTGGGGTCCCCTTCAAGAAGTGGCTTTCTGCAATGCAAAGAAGGCCCTATGCACTGCTGCTGTTCTACCTTTTCCCATCCCACATGCCCCTCTCCTTCTCTCCACCGATGCCAGCGACATCACTATTGATGCAGTTCTGAAATAGGTGGTCAACGGCTTGCCCCGCCAATTGGCCTTCTTCAGCAGAAAACTGTCCAAGACAGAATCGGGTTATTCTACCTTTGATCACAAATTACTGGCGGTGCACTTGGCTGTCCGTCACTTTCGCCATTTCTTAGAAGGTACGCCCTTCATCGTTCGCACAGACCACATGCCTCTGGTGCACTCCTTCACTCGACAATCTGATGCCTGGTCTGCCCATCAACCCCGACATCTCTCCGCCGTGGCTGAATACAATTGCACCCTTCAACACGTCCCTGGCAAAATGAATCCCGTTGCCGATGCCCTGTCAAGTAACACGTTGGCTGCCGTTCAACTGGGATTGGATTACAATGCCTTGGCTGAAGCCCAACGACTGGATCCAGAGTATCAAGCATGTAGGACATCCTGCACATCCCTCCATTGGGAAGATATCCCCCTCGACGACTCCAACACCACCCTCATCTGTGACGTCAGTACTGGTAGACTGCGACCTTGGATTCCTGTTCCCATGCGCTGACAGGTGTTTGATTTCATTCAGGGTCTTTCACATCCCTCGTGTCATTCTACTGCACAGCTGATGAAGACGAAGTTCATTTGTCACGACATTTCTAAGGATACTAAGGATTGGGTCCCCGCCTGTACTTATTGCCAAACTTCTAAAGTACATTGACACATGGATTCAGGAGTGGGCACCTTTCCTTAACCTCAACATCGTTTCACCCATATTCACGTCGACGTTGTAGGACCCCTACCCACATCACAAGAACATCGTTACCTGTTTACCGTCATCGACCGTTCCACTCGTTGACCTGAAGCCCTTCCCATGGAAACTGCAACGTCCGCCTCATGTACTTACGCCTTACTCTCAAGATGGATTGCAAGATTTGGTATCCCTGAGCATACTACTTCTGACTGGGTTACCACTTCCACCTCTCAATTAAGGACATCATTAACGAATCTCCTGGTCATCACCCTACATCAGACAACTGCCTACAACCTTGTTGTTAATGGATTGGATGAACAGTTTCATCACACCCTCAAAGCAGTTTTGATGTCCCTCTGT
>NC_090756.1:83050479-83062979 GCF_036898095.1 Palaemon carinicauda
GTCGTTGGACAGATCAATTTGGAAAGCATATAGAATTGGTCTAGCCAAGGCCGATTTGCAGGTTGAAATCGTATTGGCTGCTAATCCTTGTCCATGAAGGTGAATGAAGAAGGACATACAGAAATCAATTGTGATTTCTTTAGGATTTTTTGCCTTGACAAAGGAGACCCATTTCCTCCAGGATGATTCATATTGCCGTCTCGAGGATTCGGTCTTGTATTCCTCTAGGAAGTCTAGACTTTTCTTCGAGATCCCAAACCTCTTCTTTGCGGCAAGGGAGAGAAAATCATGAGATGAAGGTCCTTGATTTTCGATGATGAAGCTAAGACAGTCGACTTCTTTACTTGTTGAGAGAGAACTGGGCCCGGGAGAGGGATCAGCTTGGGCTGCAGCTCCAGGACCAGGGGGTACCAGTTGCTCCGGGGCCACTTGGGAGCCACTAGGGCCGCTGTCCCTTTGAAGGTTCTCAGTTTGGAGAGGACTTTCAACAGAAGGTTGGTGGGAGGGAACAGGTAGATCTTGGACCACCTGTTCCAGTCCAGTGACATGGCGTCCACCGCTTCTGCTTTGGGGTCCTCGTACGGGGCTACGTACAGAGGAAGTTGATTGTTGTCGCTCGTTGCAAAGAGATCTATCTGAAGTTCTGGGACTTGGTGAGAGATGAAGGAGAACGATCTTGCGTCTAGAGACCATTCCGACTCTATCGGGTTTGTCCGAGATAGAGCATCCGCTGTCACATTGCGGAATCCTTGTAGGTGAACTGCAGACAGGTGCCACTTCTTCTTCTCCGCCAGACGGAAGATTGGGAGAAGCACCTGATTTATCTGGGGCGATCTTGAGCCTTGGCGATTGAGACAACGAACTACCACCGAGTTGTCTAGGGTTAGACGGATGTGGATCGAGGGCGGCGGGGATAACTTCTTCAGAGTTAGAAGGACCGTCATGGCCTCCAAGATGTTTATGTGGAATGTCTTGAATAGTGGAGACCAGGTACCTTGAACCTGTTTCTGGTGGGAGTGACCTCCCCAACCTTCCAGTGAGGCATCCGTGTGGATGTTGAGTGATGGAGGAGGGTGTTGGAGAGGAATTGACCTTTTCAGGGCCTTTTCTTCCGACCACGGCTTTAGGAGGCGTCGTAGTCTGTTTGGAAGCCGTCTCTTGAGGTCTCTTCGAGCGATGGATGCCGAGCGTCTCCAGACTCCCGCGGCATCCTTTAGCTGTGCACGAAGCACTGGGTTTGTCACTGAGGCGAATTGTAGAGAGCCTAGAACTCGTTCCTGCTGTCGTCTTGAAATGCGTTTGGATTTCAGTAGTCGCTTGACAGACCCTGCTATTTCCTTCCTTTTCTTCTGGGGGATGGAAAGGCGGTGTGACTGAAGATTCCAGTGGATTCCCAACCACTGAAACTTCTGAGCTGGAGAGAGGCGAGATTTTTTCTCGTTGATCTTGAATCCCAGGTGTTCTAGGTACTGGGTAACTTCGTTGCAAGACTTTGCACACTCTTCGGGCGATGGAGCCCAGACTAGCCAGTCGTCGAGGTAGGCCATCACCTGGACGTTTCTTAGGCGGAGCTGTTGTACTATGGCATCCGCCAGTTTTGTGAAGATCCGAGGGGCCACATTGAGGCCGAAGGGCATGGCCCGGAAGGCGTAGCTTTTCCTTTGGAGTCGAAATCCTAGGTAGGAGGAAGCGTGATGGTTCATTGGAATGTGCCAGTAGGCATCCGCCAGGTCTATAGAGACCGTGTAGGAACCTTGAGGCAGAAGGGTCCTTATTTGTTGAAGCGTCAGCATCTTGAATTTGTTGTTCTCTATGAACTTGTTGAGGGGGGATAAGTCCAGAATGACTCTGAGTTTGTCTGAGTCCTTCTTGGGAACACAAAACAGTCTCCCTTGGAACCTGGTGGACTTTACCTTCCTTATCACCTTCTTGTTCAAGAGGTCTAGAACATATTCTTCCAGAAGGGGGGTTGATTGCTGGAAGAACTGCTGGAAGATTGGGGGTGGTTGCGTCCAACTCCAGCCTAGACCGTTCTTGATGATGCTGTGTGCCCAGGGATCGAAGGTCCAACGATCCTGGAATTGGCGGAGTCTTCCTCCCACCGGAAGCACTTCATTGCTTCTGGTGTCCCGAGGACTTGTTGCCTCGGCCGCTAGCTCCCTTTCCTCCTCTACCTCTGGAGGGACGGCGAGATGCGTCTCTGCTTGCACCCCTGAATGAGCCTCTACCTTTGGCATGAAAGGTAGTTGATGGTTGCTCAAAGGCAGGGGTGAAGACCGGTGACTGTGACAACACCGGTTGGGGGACCAATTGAAATGTCTGTTGTGGTTGGGCAACCACTTGGGAGATAGCGGGTCCCGGAAACTGACGTCTTTGCTGACGTTGCTGGGGTTTTGACTTTTGAGGTTTCCTCTTAGGCTGAGGTCCGTCGTCCTGAGAGGGTTTCCTTTTCCTGGACATGCCCCACTTGTGGAGAAGGTTCCTATTCTCCGTGGCGGCTCTGTCAGTTATTTCCTTCGCAAGGTCAGAAGGAAATAGGTGCTTTCCCCAGATGTTGGAGGAAATCAGCCTCCGGGGTTCGTGTTTCACGGTGGCACCGGCAAACACGAATTCACGACAGGCTCTTCGAGCCTTTATGAAGTGGTACAAGTCCTTCATTACCGTCAGTAAGTGGGATTTGGAGAGTACCATGTAGTGATCTGGTACTCTAGTGTCACAGGCCATAACTTCCAGTTGGACTTGATGAGAAAGAGATGCCGCAAGCCTCTCCTTCGTGTCTTGTTCCCGGCGAAGGAGGTGATCGTTGAGCTTAGGGAGGTCTTCATTAAACTGACGTCCGGCGACGTCAGGATCGAGCCTTCCCACGACGAAAGTATGCTGAACATCTTTCCAGTGTCGAGCGTCAGGGGGGGTCACGATGGAGAAGGGTCTGCACTCCTCCAGTGCAGGGCAGGGTTTCCCTTCTTCCGCCGCTTTAAGGCATGCAGCTAAGGCCTTTTCCAAGAATGGAAGAACCGCAGTGTCAGGTGCAACGTACGTAGGGTGCTTCTTGCTCAAAGCCGGAAGCTTAGAGCAGGTAAAGCCTCTACTCTTAAATGCGGAGGCTAGCATAGCCTGGGCCTTTGTGAGATCGAACACTATCTCTTCTTTAGGTTCGGTCTCTTCCTTCGAGGCAGGTTCGGAACGAAGCCGGACGTAACAGTCCGGGTAGGCCTCAAAGCTTGGGAAGAACTCCACATCTTCCAAAGGGACCGTGCCGATCTTATCACTGACAAAGATCCTGCCGGTCGCAATAACCATATGCTCTGCATACCTCCACGGGTTGGCATGAGAGCAAGCGGGGAGATCCTTGACCGAAATCTTCTTCGGCTCTCTGGATCCAATCATCGACCTGATGGACTCCTGGTTCTCCTTCAGCCTGTCGTCCATGACGGCTCTAATCAGCCGGATCAGTTCTTGAGTAGAAGAAGAAGGATCCGGAGTCGAGGAGGTAGACGGAATGGACATTTCCGTCGGTGTAGGAGTAGGAGGGGGGATGGACGAGGGAGCAGCTTCTAGCTCCGACTCGGTGTACTCCACCTTGTCTTCGTCCTCTTCGGCTCCTTGAGCCATAAGCGTCTTCTCCGTGTCTTCCGAGACGTCTGAAATCTGTTCATCATCCTCGGAAACCAAACGACACTCGTACATGGACTGAGCCATGACCACATCAGGTTCCACCGTAATTTGGACAGTGGGGATCACATCTTTGGGTACCACTGAGTCAGGGGAGGCCTTAGGGAACAATAGTGACCTCAGTTCTTCGGTGGCCAGGTACGGTCCGGTAGCATTTTTCTGGAAGCCACGCACCCACTTGCGCAGCTTTTCACGAGAAATGTCTCTAACCTCCGCTGAAGGAGGGTTATGGAAGGCCTCAACTAGGTGGGCCTGGCAGACCGTACAATCCAGTGGATTCCAAAACTTCAAATCCCCTTTCTTGTCTGCACAAGGGGCGTGAGTCCTGCAAGCCGTATGCCCGTAAAACTGCGGGCGTTTCACAGCGCAGAAGGCGAAATCACACTTCATCTGCTCCTCCTGTGGAAGAAAGAGAAAATGAGTATGGGGGAGTCATAAGAATGGCTCTTAAACTAAGTTAATATTAATCATTAATTTTAACTTAAAGAAGGTGTGATGCATAGAGAATGAAAATAGTAAAGGAGAACATGCTCCATGCATCTCGCCCGGCTGGTTACCATAAGCTTGGTCCCTGGATAATCCAAATGACCGAGGGCACTGGATATAGTTTCCTAGAATTCCAAGTATTTTGGAATTCCATGGAAAAAACCAAGGACAAGATTGGGATCGAATTCATTCGGTTCCCAGTTAAGGGCCAGAAGGCCTCATTTAAAAGGTAACTGCTTCTGGCAACCAGCCGCGCTAAGATGCACATAGCATGCTGGAATTAGAAGAATGCAAAGAGACAGCATGATCACTAATAGAGCAGTACTAGGTACTGATCTTAATAGCAGAAGCAGCTTATCTGTTTGCGATATAGGGCTATCATAGTCTTATGATAGCTACAGTAAGGGGGTGCAAGTATTCTTGATGCCTCCGGGGCATCCGGCAAGCCGCCGGAATGCCGGAGCTCGCTCCAGCATAGATTCTGGCATTAGGACAGACAATTTTCAAAGTCAGTTAAATACCAGGATGGCGGCCGCCGGCACAACGGCGGCACGCCGGCAGGGAGCGGCGGCTCCGGCAGTCGGAGGATGCCAGGTTGGTGACTGGGATAAGGATGGTAAAGGCTGTATCGGGTTGCCGGCAGTATATGCCGGCACTCCGGCGGTCGACCGGCAAGCGGACGACTAGATAGGAGTAGGAGAGCCGCCGGTAGTAGCCGGCGGCAGCCGGCAGTCCCTCGGTACACGGGGGGGCTGGCGGCAAGGTTAGGGAGAGTCACCAAGTAGGAGGCAGGTATTGCCGACAGTAGAGGCGGCAAGAGACCGGCACCCGGATAGGGAGAGAGACAGGGGGGAGGGGGGAAGGGATGTAGGAAGTACCATCAGGATTCCAGACATCCCTCCCCCTCCCTGAGGGGGTGTACCCATGATAGAGGCAGGCTCTAACATCCATGAGCAGGGGTCACTAGGGACCGGGAGCAAGGTAGCCCAAGGGAGGGCTAGGGAGCACCCAAGGGGGGGGGGAGACTCCCATATGCAGAACTATACTGGTAACTAACCTTATAGGACACTATGAAGGTATATGTACCAGAGCGGACTGCACAAGGAAGCTCGGGTAGCCCTACTCTTCCACCCTAAGGAGGACTTGTAGGACAGGGGACAGATGAGTATAAACTAACCTAAGCATAGGCTAGGCTATACAAGAGATAGGTGGGGAGGGAGAAGAGAGAAGTCTTCCCAGGAAGGGTTTCTGTACCAGAGCGGCCACTAAGGAAAGGGAGGACACTCCCTAACCTAAGATCAGGCAGATCAGCTAAAACGGTGCAAGAGTACAGTTTCAGCATGGAACAGAGAAACCTTCCTAACCTAACCTAGAACAGGGCTAAGAGTCCTGAACTAGGAAAGGAAGAAGACATATCGCTATCGCAGGAAAGTCATAGACTATCCTAGCCATAGAGGTAGGCTAGCCTAACCTCACTCTCGGACGCAGCCCTAAAGGGGGTTCATTCCTTTAGGGAGGACAGAGAGGCGATATATACTCTATTAGACAATTAATCCCTTTACTCAGAAAAGGAATCAAGGCTAAATAGAGGGAATGCCAAGGCAGGGGATGAAGGAAGCATATAGGGGTCCTAACATTAGGTTAGGCTAGAAAGAGTCACTGACTAGCCTATCCCCTATATGGTCCCTGAAGGCGAAAACATTTGCATCACTGTCAAAAGTATTGTAAAATAATAATGCCACTATCTTCATAACTTAGTCTAGGATCACTAATAAATCATGCATGAACACTTGTATGTAGGCTCCTGGCCTGGGGGCTATAGTAGCCGACTGGTATGAGGTCAATCGATGACCGATAAAAAGCGTCTAAACACGATATAAAAGTTCCTAGCTATGAAGACTAAATAAACTAATGTATTCGATTAGTATATAATGCCGGAAACGTTGTTGTGGCTAACTAAATAAGACATGCATAACAACAACGACGCCATAAAATGGCGGGTCCGGTAGAGGCACAGCTCTGCCACAAAACAGCAATTATCTCGAAAAGTAATATTTACTTTACGGCCAGAGCTTAATTAAACAATACTGGAACCTTGTACTCAACTTTCCAGAAGAAGGCGAGGCTGAAGGTAACGACATAGCGAAGATGCAAAACGATAAAGTTAACACAGGGAAAATCCGTCTAAGTAGGGCAGCTACTAAACAAAGGATGAAGACGGGCGTGACGTCATTAGAGCAATGGCGTCCGTTTGTTTACGTCTCGAGTATCAGTAGTAGCCACGAGTGAGATTAGCTGTGGAACGGCTCCCAGCTATTCTCAGTCCTTACACACCGAAGCATTAACTCTGTTCGGGGTGAAGATAGCTATGTGGCGCGTTCAGACATGCGCGTCCCCTGTTGTATTACGATGTCTTAAAGGGAAACCTTTGAGATACTCGCTCCAGAAGTTAGAATTCTGTGATAACCTGTGGTTAAATTCTCTGGGAATATCTTAGTAGTCTTATACCCAAGGAAGCTACCAAAAAGGAACCTTCCATCAGGACGCCATGGCTTGAGCCCAAAAATATATATATATATAACGGATTTTGAGCGAAGCGAAAAATCTATTTTTGGGTGAGATGGCCATGTCGTCCTGATGGAAGTTCCTATAGGGTAGCTTCCTAGGGTATATTACAACTACGGCGATATTCCCAGAGAATTTACCTTAAGGTACCAGAATTCCAACTCCTGGAGCGAATATCCCTCGTGGAAGGGATATCGCGACATATCAGAGGACGTATTCTTGACACGCCACATGGCAATCTGCACCCCGAACAGAGATTTCGTATCGCAGGGGGCAATTGGCAAGAAACGAATTCGGGAAAGAAAAAGGGGGAGCCGCTCCCAAGGCTCCCTATCTCCCGTTTCGTAAGCATGCCTGGCGCCAATTCTGGCGCCATATGTATTCCTTTTTGCGTAGCTTAACAACTCGGTGTTTTTTCCTGTGTTTCTCGCAAATCTTGTATTTATTCTACTTTTCATGGCTTCTCCAACTTCGTCAGCCTCTGATAAGTTAAGTACCATGTCTTTTATGTATAAATGTAGGCTCTTGGTAATTTTTTAAGTCATTAATAAGGTTTAATCTTTGTTAAAAGAGCCGTAGCCTACCGGAGGTGTCATGGACGCTGTCACTCGCTAGGTATAAGTTTAGTTAGTCAGAGCGACATTCCCGGTTGTTTTGCTTTAATAAATTTTAGCTATTTAGCATTACATAGGATTTCCTTTCGTGCTTTAGTATTATTTTGGCGAAGTATTCGCCAATTCTGGCCTACGCTAGGCCATGTAGCCTAGTCGTTTGGTCCTAGTACTTCATGCATGATTTTGGTTTTTCCGAGTGTATTAAAATTTTATTGAAGCTTTAGGCTATGTTTTATACATTTAAGATTATGTGGAATATTTCCAAGATAGTATACGAGTGAGTTTCGGATATTTAGGTAATCGATTCTCTTGGTACCTAGGCTAAGTTGCTTATGGAGCCTTAGTATACTTTCTCATTCTCCCCGGTTGCTTTCTTTTCTTCGGAGAAGGTATGCAATCCCTTTCCCTCTGTTTAAGCCTTGGGCTTATCCCTAAGTGGTTTATCTGAATTAATTTTCGATAAAACTATACTGGGGTGTTACTGTACCTTCCTGTTCCAGTAAGTCTGGTTCAAAGAGGGACAGAACAACAGAGTTTTTAGTCTGAAGTCTGTGTTTGTCTGGCTTGGGTTAGAGTCTCCCTCGCTGGCCTGACACAGACATAGGAGGCTTAGCCTCCTTAGCTCACTACCGAAGGTTTCTGTACGAGATGATTCCTTCTTTTGTGATCTACCAGACTAGTCCTTGTTGCTGTTCTCGGGGGAGGATAAGTTTCTTTCCCTGGGAGTAGCAACACCTTCCTTGCTTTGGTGCTCTGGGAGCTGGCAAGTATTGCTGGCCTCCCCCCTTGGATCTCCCCTAAGCTAAGATGAGTTTCTTGGCTGCGGGTGGTCCATCACTAAGCAAGGTTGGTAGGACCCTCTTTTGTCACTTCCCCCTCTATCTCCGTAATGGCCTAGCCATTACAGTACTGTACGGCATTCTACATCTGGACCTAGAATAGGCTAGGATGTGGAATTGACTCAGTCCCTTGCCGGCCGGCAGAGCTGCCGGCCGGCAAGGGTCTTCTGTTTTGAGTGCTGCCCGGACCTCCCTTGGTCCCTCTTCCATGCCTGCCTGCAGAGTCAGACGACATTGGTCAGGAAGCCTGAATTAGATTCTCCCCTTCCTTATATGCACTCTTTCGGATTGCCGGGCTTGGAGGTAGTGTACACTCTTATCCCGGCATCCATTCTGTTTTTCTTCTAGTGCTGTACCCGACCCGGCTGCCGGCCTATGAGGCCGGCAGCCGGGCGGTTGTAGTCCTCTGATTCTTTTGCTGCCGGCTGGCATCGGTCCTGTACCTTTGCCGGCCAGCTAATGTCAACCCTTGTCTGCCGGTCGCCAAGAGTGTGGCCGGCAGCCGGGTACTACCTTGTGTAGTTGCCGGCCGGCAGTCATTGCCGGCTGACATTGGCTGTTGCCGACCGGCAGTTACTGACGGCCGGCATATGCATTTGAACCAGCGTTCTGCCGCCTTATAGCTGTTAAGTAGAATACTTTAAAGCTAGTTATGGTGTGTTGCCGGCCGGTACATAACCTCCTATACTGTTCCAGTATTCTTCAGTATAACAGATACTGTAAGAAGAAAACTAGAGTATGGGTTTTGGTACAGCACTGTGTGTTCTAACCCTTTTGTGTTTTCTTGCACAGCCCTCTGCTGTTGCCCTACAGATAGGAAAGTGAGTTCTTTCCTGTCTATTATCCAGGATTTTAAGATCATTGCTTAGGTGTGAGCTCCACCTGTTTCCTCTGGAAACTTTGCATTGGTTACTCTAGAAGAGATTAACCATTCGATTTTATTATCTGGAAGGCTGCAGCAATGGGTTGTGAGGGAAACACAAGTGTGTGTCTTTCCTTTCTGAATTGTTATGCTATACTATGCATATCCAGTGATACATAGTTCACTTGATACTCATGGAAATTTCTTCTCTTTACAGAAGGACCCTCCGAAGTGCGGAAGTGTTTTCTGCAATGTCCGCAGCAAGAACCTCTGCGGACATGAGTTTTGTAGGAGACACGCAGCATGCGCTGTCTCCAAGGATGATCTCCGGTATTGGGACCCTCAGGTATGTACTGTGTGCACTAACCTGATTACTGAGGCCTTTGATTCCCCTAGGACGGCGGAATCAAGGGATATAGCAAGGGAGAAGCTTCGGACCTGGGTAAGGGGCTTCCAAAAGAACACCTCTGGCCCTTATCTTCCAAGTGAGAAGATGAGGGCGTATCTTTTTCCTAAGGCATCAGCTGATGTAGTGATTCCCCAGCCTCAAGAGGAGATCCCCCAAGTTCAGATCCAGGTGGATGCTGAAGTTGCGGTCGCGATGCAAGACATCCAGTTAGATGACAGGATGTCTGACGTGGACGAGCGTCTGGAGGAAGACCTCCTGGCAAAAGCCCAGGATGAAGTTCAAGCCCAAGACGTTGTAGAGGAAGAGGTCGACGAGGTGTCGGCTACTCGGGTTCAGATTCCGGAGCCTATTCCCTCAACATCGGCCGGTCTCCCAGTAGAGCTGGGACAGGCCCTCTCTTCTATTGTTGGAATGATCCAACAAATACTGAAGGAGAATCAGGAGAAGGCGGCTGCAATGGAACTGCGGATGCAGTGCCTTGCAGAATCACATGGGCCCCAGAAAAAGCGCAATGTGAAAGACCTTCCCTTGTGCTCAGATGCTAACCCATGGAGGTATGCTGAGCACATGCCGATGACGACTGGAAAGATCGTCATCTCGGATAAGTTGGGCTCAGTTCCCCTGGAGGAGGTGGAATTCTGGCCCAGCAAGGCATCATATCCGGACTGTTATGTCCGGCTGAGGAAGGAACCAGCTTCAAAGGAGGAGACAGAGCCGAAGGAGGTCATAGTGATGGACCATGCTAAGGCTCAAGCTCTACTTTCATCCTCGATGAAAGAGAGGGGCTTCTCTAACTCAAAGGTAGCTGCATTGAGCAAGAAGCTCCCTTCCTTTGTGTCCTCACCTGCTTGAGCCTTCCCCTTTTTACAGAACAGGTTTGCGGCTGTACTAAAAGCAGTCGAGGCCGGCAAGCCTTGCCCCTCCCTGGAGGAGTGTAAACCCTTGTCGTTGGCCCTGCCTATGGACCACAAAGACTGGAAGGACGTCTATCTTACGTTCTCAGTTGGAAAGTTGGAGGCTGATATTGCCGGACGTCAGTTCGGCGAGGATCTCCCTAAGCTGTCTGACTTTCTTTTGCGAAGAGAGTTCGAGACAAAAGAAAGACTGGCTGCCTCAATGTCTCTTCAGACTACTCTTGAGACGATGGCAAGTGACCCCAAGGTCCATGAAATGTTCATGGTGGTGGCCAAGACTCATCTGGCCACAGTAACGAAGGACCTTTATGGCTTCGTCAAGGCAAGGAGAGCTTGTAGGGAGTTCGTGTTCACCTCGACTACGGTGAGGCACGAGCCAAGGAAACTAATCTCCTCCAACATTTGGGGCAAAGACCTTTTCCCTACCGACTTGGTCAAAGAAGTTGTTGATAAGGCCGCCTTGGAGAACAGAAACCTTCTCCAGAAGTGGGGCCTGGCTATCAAAAGAAAGTCTTCCCCGGATGAGGGTCCTCAACCAAAGAGGAAGACTATGAGGACTAGGCTACCGTCTCGGCCAGCCAAGCCTTTTAGACAGCAACAGCAACTGCAATTGCCATTGCCTCTAGTGCCCCAGATCATGGCACAAACCCCGACCACTTTTCAGTGGGTACCCCAGGCCGTGTCGACACAGTCCACGGCATTCACCCCAACGTTCGAAGGGCAGTCTACTTCCTTTTGAGCAAAGCCTAGAGGAGCAGCCAGAGGCTCGTCTAGGTGCCCCTCAAGGGGAAGGGGATTCAGGGGTGGTCGTGGTCAGGGAGGCAAGACCTCAGGACGGCAGTCCAAGTGAGATGATACCAGTAGGAGGGAGACTTCTGAAATTTCGGGATTGGTGGACCTTCGATCCCTGGGCCCACAGCCTACTCAAGAATGGACTGGGCAGGAGCTGGTACAGCACTCCACCCCCGTGCCTTCGGTTTTTCCAACACTCCACCCCCGTTCTGAAGGAGTACGTTCAAGAACTGTTGGAGAAAAATGTGATCCGAAAGGTGAAGTCCATCAAATTCCAAGGGAGGCTGTTTTGTGTTCCCAAGAAAGACTCGGAAAAGCTCAGAGTCATTCTGGACTTGTCGCCACTCAACAAGTTCATAGTGAATTGCAAATTCAAAATGCTAACACTGCAACACATAAGGACCTTACTGCCCAAGAGGGCATATTCCGTCTCTATAGACTTGTCAGACGCCTATTGGCACATTCCAATCAGCCGTCGACTCTCCCCCTACCTAGGATTCAGGCTACAACGAAGACTATACGCCTTCAGAGCCATGCCATTCGGGCTAAACATAGCCCCAAGGATTTTTACGAAGCTTGCGAGCGTAGCTCTCAAACAATTACGCCTAAAGGGAATTCAGGTAGTAGCCTACTTGGACGACTAGTTGGTGTGGGCAGCATCCGAGACAGAATGCTTGCAAGCATCCAGTCAAGTGATCCAGTTCCTAGAGTACCTAGGCTTCAAGATCAACAGAAAAAAAGTCTCGACTTTTTCCATCTCAAAAGTTCCAGTGGCTGGGAATCCACTAGGACCTATTGTCACACCGTTTCTCCATCCCGGCGAAGAAAAGGAAGGAGATAGCGGGTTCTGTCAAGAGACTTCTAGATTTCGAAAGGATATCAAGACGCGAACAGGAGAGGGTACTGGGCTCTCTCCAGTTTGCTTTGATGATAGACCCAGTGCTAAGAGCACAGCTAAAGGATGCAACCGGAGTTTGGAGAAGTTATGCATCAAACGCGTGAAGAGATCTGAGAAGACCAGTTCCGCTTCAGCTAAGTACTCTTCTCAGGCCTTGGTCCCAAGCCAGACATCTAAAGAAATCGGTTCTTATTCAGCCACCTCCCCCGTCGGTGACGATTCACTCAGACGCCTCGAAGGAGGGATGGGGAGGTCACTCTCATTGGAAAAAAGTCCAGGGGACTTGGTCCAATCTATTCAAGACCTTTCACATAAACTTTCTAGAAGCTATGGCAGTGCTCCTTACCTTAAAGAAAGTCTCCCCGCGTCACTCGATCCGCATAAGGTTGGTGATGGACAGCGAGGTAGTTGTGAGATACTTGAATCGACAAGGATCGAGGTCACCACCT
>NC_090756.1:83072979-83080479 GCF_036898095.1 Palaemon carinicauda
AAAAAAACTACAGACTTACATATGATTCGGTAACTTGTTAAAGAATAATTGTTACCTTTGTCAGCAACATAGATTAACACAATACGGTAATTAATAAAAATATTTGTTACTTTGGTAAAAATTCAATTTTTTAGTGCACAAACACGAATTCCTGGTACGTACACGTACCACGGTTTCGTATACACACACACACACACACACATATATATATATATATATATAGGGGGCTGATATATTTTATTAGATGCCCATAGATTCTGTTAATTTATTTTTTTTCTCTTTTCTTTTTAACATTCCGGCTTATATATTTTATTAGATGCCGAGAGAAAAAATGATTTATATTTTTTCAAATGTTGTTTTAAATGTATTTTTAACAATGCAATATAGATAATTTCTTCAATTACATATTACTAGCGTACTAACAGCTTTTCTTACAAACACAATTTCCAGAGCAATTTACTCCTTTAGCGAATGAGGTGGCCACTTCAAACGGCTTTAAACTGAATAAAATAAGGAGTTTTGTCTGGACATGGCGAAACATTCTGTTGTAGCTGCCTGCTGTGCCGTAACCTACGCCAAACAAGAATGTTCACGGCGATAAATATCACCACCGTGAGAACCAGTCCTGCTAGTAGTATGGGGTGAAGGATTTCCTTATAAGTCGGTGACAGGTGGTCCCTTTCGGTAAGCTTCATCAACCGCTTTGCAACCTGTCTGTTATACGGGAGAGGGAGTGCTGGCATTGTAGAGGTCCACGTGAAGTTCGTGAAGTATGCTCGTTTTCTAATGAGTGTCCGTAGACCAGTCACCATGGAATTAGGGGAAGTCCCGATACAACCATCTGCTGCAACGAAGATGTGGGCGAAGGACGTGGATCCGTCAGGGCATGATACATTGAAGCCGTCCTTGTCGTATCGTATCCACGAGCCATTGTTCAGTCTACAATTGAACTCATTATTGTCAAAGGGATAAAGCTTATCCAGACAATTTTCACTTGTATGGGAGAGAGCACCGTCTAGCACTATACCTAACTTGCATGAATCCATTAAGTTTTTATGGAATTCAAATGAGTCAGCTGTACATATTTTTCTATCCATTGCGTCTGAACAGTGAGTTAATTGATTTAAGTCTTTAATGACCGTATATGTTTCCTTGTCTGGGGAAATTAATACGTGTCCTGTCAAACTGGATATTACTGTATTTGAGTGATTCGTTATGAAAGTCGGAGATGGTGATATCCTGTAAGATTGCCAGGCATCAGAAGAATCAAAGGGAATTGTAATCCTAATCTTGTTATTATCAACGTTTACTGTAATTAGGCTGTAATAAAATTCTAACCTATGTTCGTCTAACAAAGGAACATAGCCTAGTTTATCCCTTCCGTTCTCCAGAATTAACTTTAAGTAATTTATAGGCAACAAATGGGGCGACAGTACACCTTTAGTTGCTAACGTGATAGCTTCTACATAATCCTTGGATTTCTCAAGGAAATGTGCAATTCTGTTATTTAAGTGATCTATCTTTGAATCATAATACGTTAACGTTGCCAACAAATCCTGTACTTCCATAATCTGAATGATATTATTTGAATGTTCATTTACTAAATCCATAATTTTATTGATTGAAGCTAACTGATTCCTTAGTTCTGACATAATCAATTCATCTTTATGAGTCAAGAACTCAATTTTCTTATTTTGATTACTAATTTTAAGACAATTGGAAATTCCTAAACCTAAACTTGCAACAGACCCAAAGATGTTTAATGCAGCATAAATAAACGGATTTTCGTCTTTCTTTATGTTCGTGTCCTACAGTCCACATCAAAAGGTCATAAGCCAAAGATCCTCTCTCGTAAGTCTTATATTTCAAGTCATCAGATAGCAACTCTGCAACTTTTAATGTTGATCCAAGCAAACTCTCTGTAGTCAAATGAAAATGTCTTCTATGCGACTCATCCAATGAGGCAGAAAACCTTGAAATGGCGGTTCTTAAGCTAGTGACAATCATTCTCTTGAAGAAAAATTGCTTGCATATTCACTTCTACAACTACGTTAGTTGATGTGATAAAAAACGTCTTCTTGTCTTTCAACTATAGTGCCATATTTAAAATTTTACTTTTAGTTTTAGAGCTCATCCCACACGAGAAAAAAGTCTGAGCGAACAATATCACTCCCAACAACAAAAATTTCATCTTGGATAACCTGTAACGAGAAAATATATGTAATATACTCCTGTATTAACTTTTAATCACATAAAATAAAAAAAAACTTTCCCCTCACTTCTTTCCCTCTCTTTTTTCTTTAATTTCTTATGTGAGCCCAATGGTACTCTTCTCTAAACCTATTGGCTGTTAATTGTTTCCAAAATGTTAAATGGGCCTTCAAACTTAGGTGTTGGTTTATAATTGAGCCCTTTTTCGTACATTGATTTGAATATATACGTTATCACCCACGGTATATGTTTTAGTTGGTTTCGCTGTTTTATCTTGATTCCTTTTCATTATGATTTGTGATTCTTCTAAATTCTTTCGAAGGATATCATATCGACTTATACTTGCATTTATACATTCTTTTAAAGGATTTGATAGATTAGTTGTAGGCGTTAATACATGGAAAGGCGTTCTAACTGGGGTACCATACAATGCTTCATGCGGTGACATTTTAATTGATATATGATATGATTGATTCAGAGTACTCAGTGCCGCCGGTATTGCAATATCCCAGTTGGGGTCTGATCCCCCTAGTGTTACTCTTAATATATCTAATATCTTCCTATTTGCTCTTTCCACTAGCCCATTCGACTCTGGGTGATATATCATGGTATTTATTTTCTTTATGATGAGGATTTTACACAATGAGGTAAGAAAGTGATTATTAAATTCACCACCCGAGTCTGAGATTATCATGTGTGGAATTCCATGTTTACAAATGTAACACTCGTAAAACTTCCTAGCGCATTCAATCGCAGTTTTACTTTTAAGCGCTATTAGTTCTGTATATCGAGTTAAAGCATCTATAATTACTGAGAGGTGCTTATTTCCTCTGTCTGACTCGTAAAATCCTGTTAACAAATCTAAATGTATTCTTTCAAAGGGTTGATTAGGCCACAGGATAAGCTCCTAGGCTGACAGGTATTTTCGTATGCCCTTTGTTTTCCTGACATGTGCGACAATTAGCTATGTGTCTTTTTATATCTGTAAGCATCGTATGCCAATAAAACAATGATTTGGCTTTCTGTGACATTAATGAGAACCCCGGGTGTCCATGTAATGGATTGAATGCAACCAATTCAGGACAGTGGAAATAAGTGAAATTGGTACTACTACCTGGTCGTTAGTTACATGTGGTGTATTGCGGGTTTTCCTTGTCACAGTCCTACACAGAATATTATCTTTGATTATATAATTCTGCTGCTTATACTTTATATATTCCTTTTCCTTATGATTGCCTTTCAAAGCATTTATAATTGTTTCTATTTTCTGATCTTTTCTTTGCTCAGTCTGTAACAATTCAGCGCTCCAGCCTAAATCTTCTTGTTCAGATATTGTTTTAACAATAGGCATGGATGTTGATATATCTATTAATACAGCTAATGGCTCCATACAAGATGACACGGGTTGCGTGATAATGCATCCGCAATGATATTTGCTTTCCCAGGTAAATACCCGATTCTTGCGCCAAAATCTTGAATGATCAAATGCACCGAGTTCGTTTAGGCTGTGGTTGAAGTCCTTTAAAGAACTCTATTAGTGGTTTATGGTCAGTAAGAACCTTAACAGGGATAACCGTAAATTATGAACTTAAAATGCACTAGTGAATTAACAATAGCTAGCCCTTCCTTGTCTATTACTGCATACTTACTTTCGGAAGTTCTCAATTTTCGAGAATAGAAAGCTATCGGGAATAATTGTTTATCATATTGCTGAAGCAATACCCCTCCTACTCCTAAGTCTGAGGCGTCTGTTGCAATGAAGAATTCCTTACAGAAGTCAGGAAATATTTAAGATAGGAGAACTACACACAGTTCATCTTTCAAAGGATTAAACGCCTGTTGATGTTGCTCAGGACCATATGAAATCTACGCCCTTCTTCGTAAGATCAGTTAAAGGAGCGGCTATTATTGAATAGTTACGTATAAAACGCCTGTAATATCCACTACAATCCAGAAATTGCTGTATTCCCTTGACATTAGTAGGTATGGGAAAATTACGTATAGCCGACACCTTATCATGGACTACTTTAAGACCTTGGCTTGACACCATGAAACCCAAATATATTAATTCTGTTTTGAAAAATTCACACTTACTAATCTTTACCCTTAAGTTATGTTGTCTTAATCTCTGTAGTACCAGTTCTAACTTACGTAGATGTTCTTCTAAGGTGTTGGAAAAGATTACAAGATCACCCATATAGGCATGCATTATATCCCCTAAAAAGTCTCCAAACACTATGTTAATCATTCTTGTAAATGTTATAGGAGCACAACGTAAACCAAAAGGGCATCCATAAAAATTCATAGTGTCCCCTGGCTGTGCTGAAGGCTGTGTATGGGATACTATCTTCTTCTAATGATATCTGGTGAAAGCCTTTAAGTAAGTCCAAACTGGTAAAATATTTATTCTGACCTAACAAAGACAAAAATATCGTCAGTACATGGCACTGGGAATCGATCAGGGATCGTCTCCTCGTTTAGGACGGCGAAAGTCGACGCAGATACGCCATGTTCAATCTTTTTTCGGTACAACTATTAAAGGAAAATTATAAGGGCTGTTTGATTTCCTATTGACTCCTTCTTCTAGCATTTTACCTACTTCATCATTTATTTCATTCTGGAATTTCATAGGGAGTCTGTACGAGGGTACATAGATAATTTTCTGCTTGTCCTTTAACCTTATTTGATGCTCGATCACATCTGTTTTTCCTAAGGATCCATCCGTAGTGGAAAAAACATCATGATATTTAGTTAAAAGTCCAAAACTTTTCTGCTGAATTTCTTCGTCTTGAATGTCTTTATTGATTTTTATTTTTAATAGATCGCAAAAGGGATTCATCCGCAACTGATTGAGAGTGATTGATTTCAGCAACGGTAAGAATACGATGTTTATAAACTTCTACATCCAAGATATGTTGATTTTTGTGAATTACTAAAGTGTTATTTAAATGATTACAGACTTCAATATTACATTGTTGATGCGAGCCTACTGTATAAATAGCTTGTGTGACAGACAATCCGTTAGTTTTCAAAGTATCAGAAAGGATTAATATTTCAGATCCCGGTAATGTTTTCTTTATTTGCACTATTAAATTCGAAGGTACGTTTGGTTCGATAGATTGCGTGCAAGATGATATTACGGGTGAACGAGAATTCTGCTGGGTCGCGTATATTATTTCTTTATTAGTGAGACAAGTTATTGGTTCTTCAACGTACGTTACGGTTACATTTGTCGCCTCCTTTTTATCCAAAACTGATTTTAAGGTATTAGAAGACTTATAGAATTTCCCTTTGATATACACGCCGTGCTTGGCAGGGGCTAAGATAATGTTTTGATTTCCCATAGATGGGTATCCTATAATTACAGCTGGATACATATTAATGTTTTTTACAACAACAAATGTATCGGCAAACGTGCGTTTACCGACTTTGAACTGAACATGAGTTATGCCTATGACATTTAATTCATTATTTCCTATACCCGAAAGTCTAATTCCGGATTTTTCAATCGGAAAGTTCGAAAACAACAAGTGATGTGTCTTCAAATCCATGATATTACGTGGACTACCAGAGTCAAAAAATAACGTAAAGGATTTGTGTTCTAAATTTACAGCATATAAGGTTGGCCGTAACTCATTTTGGCTTATTATTGTATGAATTCGTTGCAAATCTACGGGAGCATGCACTATTTTACTTAATTCGGCCGTGTGTTTCATAGGAAAATCTATTGCCTCACAATTATCTGATAAAACATTAAATTGATTATTCAATACTATTGATGTTGACATGAATGACCTTTACCCAACATCACTCTCTTCACCTCTGGAGTTAACTATGTGGTATTTGCTTTGCTCTGCACATTCTGAAAATTAGTCTGACCTTGCGAGGTCTGGTTTGACGACCCAGGCTCAGCGATATTCGAAGAAGTGTTTGTTTGTTTTGGATTCTGAACTGCATTGACATTTGGTTGTTTCTTCTTATTGTTAAAATGAGGATTTTTCTTTTTATTTCCATATGGAACTGACTGTGGAATTGACTGTGTATTTCTGGGATTCTGTTGTGTCTTACGCGAGTAACATTGGCTGTATGAATGAGTTGCACTGTTATGAATCGAGCAGAATTTCGTTCTGCAGTCCGTGCTTAAGTGACCTTGACGTTTGCAATTATAATACATCATTCCCGCTACTTGACTACTAACTACGTTCACTGTTTGTGGCTTTGTTTCATTCTTTGCAAAAACTTGATTTAACACGGGATCGAGATCTGGACACTTGGACATGTGTTTCTTTATCTGTTTATATACATCCAATTCCGTACTTGCAGGCGTTAACTTCTTATCAAAACACCACACTAAAGCTTCAGGCAACATAAGTGTCATGCATGCAAGTTAAATACATTAATCGTAAAAAATCTTTCACAGAGATGTTATCCCTAGTAACCCAAGTGGAATGACCTAAAATGTCCTGATATTCATTAAGCCTATCAGCTATGAGAGCTGCTCTCTCAATAACATTAAGCAGATTCATAGTGGCTTGATTAAGTGTATTTCGTAACGTTAATACTACATCCAAGGCTTCCTCACCCCCATAGACCACGCGTAACCTAACTTTGAAATCATCCCAGGTAACTGCTTCTTGAAATGAAACACCTCTTAAATACGCACTCGCATCCCCCTTAGAAAAATCTATAAAACTTTTAGCTTCTTGTAACTGTACAAAAGGGTCTACGATTTGTTTGGCATTTAAATGGGCATCGACGGATGAAATCCATGACTCCACATTTTGTGGCAAGAACCCGTTGACCCGACCCTGAAAAGGAAGGATTGCTGACCTGGCATTTACAAGCGTCACAATTGGAGGAGGATTAGTCTGTCCTACGCCACTAGGTCCAGGGGTAGGGCTCACAGGGGGAGTCATGACTGCTGTATTTCTTTTCCTATCTCTTCGACCCCTTGCAATTCTATCAAAATATCTATATGAGTACAGACGTCCACTGCGTAAACGCATATGTATAACAAAATTCCCCAAACAATGTTACTAATCCCAAAACATTTCCCGAGAATTTCTGAAAGAAAAAGGAATTAGCACAAAGAGAGAAAAATTCTAGTGAGAATTTGGAATTGAACACAGTTTCCTTTAATGAACAGAAACAAAAGATTAGCAATTCACTCACCCCAGTAATAATCGACTAACGACTCGTGATAACTACACTTCACTGCCCAAACTGGAATGAATTCAAAAATTTGTACTTAGCTTATATATGGGTCTGTGTGATGTCGACACATCCTCT
>NC_090756.1:83090479-83097979 GCF_036898095.1 Palaemon carinicauda
CTATTTGTTGATTTTTTTCTGAAGTAGTTCGCGTTTCGCGTGCGGGTTAGTGCTTTTGTACAAACTCGCACAGACACACACACATACACACACACACACGCACACACACACTCACACACACACACACACACATATATATATATATATATATATATACATACATATATATACATACATATATATATATATATATATGTATGTATATATATATATATATATATTACACACATACATACATATATATGAATATATATGGGAGTTAGTAGGTTGGCCAGGGCATCAACCGATAGAGGTTATTGGGACCATGAGTGGCCAGACAGAACTGAATTGTATATTTCTCTCCGGTTACGGTTCATTTTTCTTTTGCCTACACAGTCAGTGAATACTCTGACCCATTCTTTACATACTCTCTTCTGTTCTCTTATACCTGACAACACTGAGACTACCATACAATTCTTTCTTACCCAAGGGGTTAAATGCTGCACTGTAATTGTTCAGTGGACACTTTCCTCTTGGTAAGGGTAGAAGAGACTTTTGGGTTATGGTTAACAGCTCCTGTAGGAGGACACTACAAAATCAAACCATTGTTCTCTAGTCTTGGGTAGTGCCATAGCCTCTGTACCTAGGTCTTCCATTGTCTGGGGTTACAGTTCTCTTGCTTAAGGGTACATTCGGGCGCACTTTTCTATCTTATTTCTCTTTCTCTAGTTTTGTTAAGATTTTATAGTTTGTAGAGAAAATATTCTTTTTAATGTTGTTACTGTTCTTAAAATATTTTATTTTTCCTTGTTTACATTCCATACTGGACAGTTGTCCTTGTTGGAGTACCTGGGCTTGTAGCATCATGTTTTTCCAGTTAGGGTTTTAGCTTAGCAAGTAATGGCAATTGGATTAATATATAGAGATAAATATATATAAATCAATATATATATATATATATATATATACATACATATATATATATACATATATATATATATACATATATATATATATATATATATATGTATATATATATATATATATATATGTATGTATATATATATATATGTATATATATATATTGATTTATATATATTTATACAAATATACAAGGTACTCACCTGAGAGTATTGGCTTTGCACAGTGTATTCCGATGTCTCATTATCGTTGACATGGGCCATATTGGTGTCAGGTGTACAAATACATCTGTTCATATATGCTGTGAGCGAAGTTGTTCTTTAAACCGGTAAAATAAAAGTTCAAGATGCCTAGATGCACAAGGACTAACATAGCAGATGCTGCTACTGCGGGAGATGAAAACATAGGAGTAGTAGGTTATAGTGTTGCCGGTGAAGAATATAGACAAGAACTAAGAACGCAGGAATTAGAAAATGAGTTAGATAACCTACCAGAGTTAATGAACAGAGTTTTGGTCCAACGTACATAAACGAAGTTCAAACACACACAAGTGAAAGTACACACGCAAAGCCGAGTGAAGATAACATCGTAGTTTAGAAACTGCCAGAACTCCAGGCAAGTGTTAGGCCTTTTGATGATCAGCAGCTAAATGAGCGGTTTCAATCGATCGAAGTTTTTTTGAGAGGCTTTGAAGTAGCCACATATGGGTGGTCAGAAAGAGAAAAAATTATTCAAGTAATTAGATTGCTGGAAGGTGCTCAGGCAGTGGAGGTAATGTGTTGGGCACAAGACAGTATAAGAGGATATACAGAAAAAATACAACGTTTAATTGAGAAATTAGCCTTACTCGATGCAAGAAGGGGGGGACACAAAAAAATATTACAAACCCAAATTTCGGAAAGGTGAATCCCTTCTTAGTTTTGCAACTCACATTTCTCGAGATTGATTCATTTGCTACCCAGAGTGCCAATATCCCAGAAGGTGATAAAAAAGCAATTGCCTGTAAACATATTCGCAGATTAGTAAACCCGTATTTATGTGGTTATTTGTGCAATGACAATCGCTCATTAGCAGAAGTAGTACATACATACATATACCAAAGGCACTTCCCCAAATTTTGGGGGGTAGCCGACATCAACATGAAACAAAACAAAAAAGGGGACCTCTACTCTCTACATTCCTCCAGCCTAACCAGGGACTCAGCCGAGTTCAGCTGGTACTGCTAGGGTGCCACAGCCCGACCTCCTACATTTCCACCACAGATGAAGCTTCATACTGCTGAGTCCCCTACTGCTGCTACCTCCGCGGTCATCTAAGGCACCAGAGGAAGCAGCAGGGCCTACCGGAACTGCGTCACAATCGCTCGCCATTCATTCCTATTTCTAGCACGCTCTCTTGCCTCTCTCACATCTATCCTCCTATCACCCAGAGCTTTCTTCACACCATCCATCCACCCAAACCTTGGCCTTCCTCTTGTAGTTCTCCCATCAACTCTTGCATTCATCACCTTCTTTAGCAGACAGCCATTTTCCATTCTCTCAACATGGCCAAACCACCTCAACACATTCATATCCACTCTAGCCGCTAACTCATTTCTTACACCTGTTCTCACCCTCACCTCTTCGTTCCTAACCCTATCTACTCGAGATACACCAGCCATACTCCTCAGTCACTTCATCTCAAACACATTCAATTCCTGTCTCTCCATCACTTTCATTCCCCACAACTCCGATCCATACATCACAGTTGGTACAATCACTTTCTCATATAGAACTCTCTTTACATTCATGCCCAACCCTCTATTTTTTACTACTCCCTTAACTGCCCCCAACACTTTGCAACCTTCATTGACTCTCTGACGTACATCTGCTTCCACTCCGCCATTTGCTGCAACTAAAGACCCCAAGTACTTAAACTGATCCACCTCCTCGAGTAACTCTCCATTCAACATGACATTCAACCTTGCACCACCTTCCCTTCTCGTACATCTCATAACCTTACTCTTACCCACATTAACTCTCAACTTCCTTCTCTCACACACCCTTCCAAATTCTGTCACTAGTCGGTCAAGCTTCTCTTCTGTGTCTGCTACCACTACAGTATCATCCGCAAACAACAACTGATTTACCTCCCATTCATGATCATTCTCGTCTACCAGTTTTAATCCTCGTCCAAGCACTCGAGCATTCACCTCTCTCACCACTCCATCAACATACAAGTTAAACAACCACGGCGACATCACACATCCCTGTCTCAGCCCCATTCTCACCGGAAACCAATCGCTCACTTCATTTCCTATTCTAACACATGCTTTACTACCTTTGTAGAAACTTTTTACTGCTTGCAACAACCTTCCACTAACTCCATATAACCTCATCACATTCCACATTGCTTCCCTATCAACTCTATCATATGCTTTCTCCAGATCCATAAACGCAACATACACCTCCTTACCTTTTGCTAAATATTTCTCGCATATCTGCCTAACTGTAAAAATCTGATTCATACAACCCCTACCTCTTCTAAAACCACCCTGTACTTCCAAGATTGCATTCTCTGTTTTATCCTTAATCCTATTAATCAGTACTCTACCACACACTTTTCCAACTACACTCAACAAACTAATACCTCTTGAATTACAACACTCATGCACATCTCCCTTACCCTTATATAGTGGTACAATACATGCACAGACCCAATCTACTGGTACCATTGACAACACAAAACACACATTAATTAATCTCATCAACCATTCAAGTACAGTCACACCCCCTTCCTTCAACATCTCAGCTTTCACACCATCCATACCAAATGCTTTTCCTACGCTCGTTTCATCTAGTGCTCTCCTCACTTCCTCTATTGTAATCTCTCTCTCATTCTCATCTCCCATCACTGGCACCTCAACACCTGGAACAGCAATTATATCTGCCTCCCTATCATCCTCAACATTCAGCAAACTTTCAAAATATTCCGCCCACCTTTTCCTTGCCTCCTCTCATTTTTAACAACCTTCCATTTCCATCTTTCACTGTCTCTTCAATTCTTGCGCCGGCCTTTCTTACTCTCTTCACTTCTTTCCAAAACTTCTTCTTATTCTCTTCATATGACTGACCCAGTCCCTGACCCCACCTCAGGTCAGCTGCCCTCTTTGCCTCACGTACCTTGCGCTTTACTTCCACCTTTTTCTCTCTATATTTTTCATACTTCTCTATACTATTACTCTGCAGCCATTCTTCAAAAGCCCCTTTTTTCTCTTCCACCCCTACCTTCACTCCTTCATTCCACCATTCACTGCCCTTCCTCATGCTGCCTCCAACAACCTTCTTGCCACATACATCACTTGCAATCCCAACAAAATTTTCTTTTGCTAACTTCCACTCCTCCTCTAAATTACCAGTTTCTCTTACTCTCACCTCGTCATATGACATTTTCAACCTTTCCTGATATTTACTTTTTACCCCCGGTTTTATTAGCTCTTCAACCCTCACTAGCTCCCTTTTACATCCACCTACTCTATTCCCCCACTCTTTTGCTACAACTAATTTTCCTTCCACCAAAAAATGATCAGACATACCGTTAGCCATACCCCTAAACACGTGCACGTCTTTCAATCTTCCAAACATTCTTTTAGTTATCAACACATAATCCATTAATGCCCTTTCTACTACTCTTCCATTTGCCACTCTTACCCATGTATACTTATTTTTATCTTTCTTTTTAAAAAAGCTAGCACTTATTACCATCTCTTGTTCAACACACATATCTACCAGGCTCATTTTCACCTGGTACGCCATACTTCCCAATGACAACTTCTACCTCTCCAGCACCCACTCTAGCATTTAAGTCACCCATAACAACTACATAATTCCTTCTACCCAGCCCTTCTATACACCTAATTAAATCATTCCAGAACTCATTCCGCTCTTCTTCACTTTTCTCACTACCTGCCCCATGACAAACGCCCAACATTCCCTACCCAACCTAACCCTTACCCACATTAACCTAGATGATATCTCCTTCCATTCCACTACTTTACCTGTCATCCATTCACTCAGCAATAGAGCCACACCCTCTCTCGCTCTTCCCCTTTCAATCCCAGACACTCTACCAGACATTTCACCAAACATCACTTCACCCTTTCCTTTCATCTTTGTCTCACACAAGGCCAATACATCCATTCTTCTACTTCTGAACATACTTCCAATCTCACATCTTTTACTCTCTATCGTACTACATCCACGCACATTCAAACACCCCAAAACTAGAGTGCGGGGAGCAGTCACTCTCCCCCAAGCTCCATCTCTTTGTTGCTGTCTCATAGGATTTTTTTACAGGAGAGGGGGTTCCCAGCCTCCTCGTCCCGTCCCTTTTAGTCGCCTCTTACGAAGTAGTGATAGTAATATAAATCATTCTAAACAGTTTGCCAGAAGAAAAAATGACTGAGAATAACCGCCCCGATTTCGAGACGGTGGCAGCCATGAGAGGCACTCACCAACCCCCAAAGCGGAAGAGGGGAGATCACAGTCAGCATTTGAGAAGTCTTCAGATGGTGGCATTGTGGGGAGAGGGGCACTGACGAGTGGAGTGCCCTACCCAAGGATCCCCCCTCTGTTATACATCTATCTCAAGAGTGCCCAGCAAAAACGCCGAGGGCAGACGGGCTGTGGCACACGAAGACCACTCCCCGCTCAATATCCGAGGAAAAGGAAACAGAGGAACGGGGAGACGAGGGAGATCCTCCACCGCCATGGCATCAGAAGCAGCAGCCGAGACAGCGTCGGGAGTGACTACGATTGACTTGGTAGAGCAGGCGCTGGGACCTCCTTCAGTACCCACGACCTCATCCCTGCAGTGCTAGGGACTGGAGCACCGGGCAGCGACATTGCAAGAGAGGTCATTGGCACGTGCCCCATATACCTAATGGATGGCTAAGAATGATAGCAGTTAGGATTGACCGACCAGATAAGTCCTTTCTAGTGCTGATTGACACATGAGCCAGTGTTTCGCTCATTGAAAAAAGATTCTCCTCTCCTCAAACTCACTACAGTCAGTGGCCTCCATCCTCCTCGACATGCCAGGAGGAAATAAACTACACGCCAGGAATAAAAAGTTTGTCAACCTAAATCTGGGATCTATTAAGTTTACACATGACTTTTTTATTTCTTGCCCACCTTGTGAATTCCAGGAATCAAGGCTATATTAGGGATTAATTTTATCAGTAGTAATCACATATGAGTTTTTGGGGAAAAGATACAATAACAGCAAAAGCAGGAGGATACATTTTGCTGATAGAAAGTCGTGAAAGAGGTAGTGCTTGTGTAGGAGAGGAGGGACAATTAAGTTAGGTAACAGCTGTACCTGAAAGAGGAAAAGTATCGCCTCCCCCAGACATTTAAGAGCATATCAGTGACAGTCAGCCTCCTCCGGGAGGAACCAAAGTCATGACAATTGGGCATACGTAGTCTTAGAGAGCTTGTCAGAAATTAAAGAGAACAGAGCTGATTTAACAATAGTTAATTTGTGAAATAAAAGAATTGTGTCAGGAAGTGATTCTGTGAGTTAAAGTTATGTGAAATTGCTAATAATGGGAACTTGGGAGCCACAGTCCCAGCCTGCGGAGACGAATGAACTATGTCTGCCAGAATATCAACCTGTAGTTAGTGACATTGTTAATAATGATTCCGATGGAATTGCAATTGGAGACGAGCATCCCCGGAAGGTTTATTAATTTCCATTTATCATTGTAACTGGGCAGGTGGAGCATATCAGGTCAAGGCCTTTTAAGGTACCCATTCATTTCCAGGGAGAGATAGAAATGGAAATTAGTGAGTAAAGGGATCAAGGGAAAATCGAGGAGAGCGAATCCCCCTGGGCCTCTCCAATTGTAGCTGTTAGGAAAAAGGATGGCTCGATAAGATCATGCATTGATTATAAGAAGTTGAATGCAGTCACTAAGGATAATGCATTTCCATTCCCCTCGATCGAAGAATTACTTGTGAAAGTACGGGATAGTAAATATTTTACAACTATCGATTTGAAGTCTGGATACTATTAAATACCCATTCAGGAAGACAGTAAATGCAAAATGGCATTTATAGCTAACGATCAATTATTTCAGTTTAATTTTCTTCCTTTCGGTGTTAAAAATACTCCAAGTCATATCCAAGTTTTGTCTCCCGTAATTTGCCATAATAATCTTGTTTATTTAAACGATATCAGAATTACCGGGAAAACGGCCAAAGAACATAATGATATTCTTAAAGTTTTAGAATCATTGCTACATAATGCTATGAAAATAAAGTTCATAAAGTCTAAATTTTTTTTTTAAACAAGTCGAATTTTTAGGTTACATAATAACCCCAGAAGGTATCCAACCCTGCCCAAGTAAAGTAGAAGTTATTAGAGATTTCTCAAGGCAACGTACCCCTAAGGATGTAGCTGGGTATCACTGTAAATTCCCAAGAGATTTTGTAGAGATAGCAAGACCATTAGATGCTTTAAATAAAAAAAAAAGTAATAAAATAGGGAGGGGAAGAAGAAAGGGCCTTTAACCATTTGAAAGCTGCCTTAACTAGCAATGACTTACTCGCATATTCTAGA
>NC_090756.1:83109630-83114630 GCF_036898095.1 Palaemon carinicauda
GGGATAGCTATACCAAATGGTTAGACCATATACAGTAGTTGGGAGAAAATGAAATGATACCTAAGTGAAGAATATCAGAGTATTGTATGATATAATTGGTTCGGACCATTTGCCAGTAGAAGCTGAAGTGGTTGTTGATGCTGGAAGGGCTTTTACACCATCATATCTAAGTTCTTAATACGGAAAAATTGGGTGCTATGTTGACTGGGATACACTTTCTACGAATGAACTTTGTCTTATTGGAGCAAATGTGATATCTAGAGTGGGTAGCTTTGTAAGTAATGCATCATTTGACTGCTGTTCTTTGAGTTGTAGAGATTGTATACATCTCAGGGAAATTGATTGTTTTTACTCTGCACTTGCAATGTCTGTAAAAGAGGAAAGCTCTCTTTACTCAAGGGCAATAAAGAGAAAATGTAAATATAAAGTGATACCTGGGTGGAATCGTAATGTAAAATGTAAATACAAAACTGCCAGAATGGAATATTTAAAGTGGTTGTAGTCAGGAAGAATACATGCTGGCCCCGAGTTTGATCAAATGAGGGAAAGTCGCAAAATATTCAAAGAGGCATTAAATGAATGTAAGAGAAATGAATTTGCTGAGAGGTCTTTATCGATTCAAGAAAAATTTGAGGACAAACATTTCAAACAATTCTTGGGGGATGTGAGGAAAAAGAATAACAAAGCGAAACGATCAGAAATAATTGATGGGGAGAATAATGTAGAAAATATAATACAGATTTTTAATAATAAATTTCTATCGTTTGATTTAAACAGTTCAAATGAACTCCAAGAAAATGAACTTCTATTAAAATTCAATGAATATTGGACAAAAAACAGAAAATTCAACATTAAGATATCATTAGATACATTAAAAAGGTTGATTAAAGAACTTGAAAATGGAATTGGTCATGACGGAATTCATGCTATTTTATCTAAAAGGGGTAGTGATCAGTTTTTGAGTTTGTTGTGTGATTTTATTAACGCTTGTTATGGTCATTGTTACTTCCCTCTGGAATTACTTGGCGAGGATATTAATCTTACAATAAAGGACCTAAAAGGAAATGTTTCTGAATCATCGAACTACCGTCCGGTGATGCAGTCGTCACTTATCTTGAAACTCTTTGAAATGCATCTTTTAGATATTATGGAAGAACAAATTAGTTTTAATTCATTGCAGTTTGGTTTTGAAGAGGGAACTTACAATAGTGATGCATGCATGCTTTTTAAGGAAATATTAAACAGATACACAAGAATGGCTGATAAAGCATTTAGCCTGTTCATCGACCTCTTTAGGGCTTTTGATACCGCTAATCATTTTTTGTTGGGTGATATAATGATTAAAAGAAATGTACCACCAGATATTGTTCTCCTTTTAATGAATTACCTGAGAAACCAAAGAGCACGAGTTTTGTGGAATGGGAATAAAGGGAAATATTTTTATATAGATACTGGTGTTAGACAGGGAGGTATACTTTCGCCTTTCCTATTCAAATTGTATATTGACCATATTTTGGAAGAAATTGTAAACATAGATAAAGGATGCATTGGGTGTATTACGAGTGAACATCATAGCCTATGCTGATGACATTGTTTTGTTGCTGATACCAAAGATAATCTAAGCCTATTATATGAAAATTTAAAAAGAAAAATTGAAAATGTGAAACTAATTATAAACACCAATAAAATAATATGTATAATATTCAAAAGGGTAGGTTTGGCTTCAAACCCAGTGAAGGTAACTCTTGGAGATGATGAGTTGGAAGTAGTGGAGGGTTATAAATATTTAGGGTTTCACATTGGAAATGACTTATGGATATTTCGGAGGTTAAAGTCAGCTAAATTCTTTTTATTTTAAATTTAATTGGCTTTTTCGAAATATTAATAATATATCTATTGAAGTGTTTTTATACCTTTTTAATTCTTATTGTAATCCTGATTATGGACTATCTGTTTGGAATATTAGCAAAATATCCAGAAAGCAGATTTTTAAAGAGTTTGAAGTAGCTTATGGTAAAGCATTAAAGAAGATGGTTGGGCTGCCTATATGTGCAAGTAGTCGTGTTGATGGACCTTGATGCTTATGGAGGTGTAGACCCTAATGGTATTTTTCCTTTGTTTTTTATAAAGACAGCAGATTTCTTAGCTCCAAAGTTATCTGTTATTTTACGCAAGTTAGCAAGAAGAGGAGCTTTTAGCACTTGTTGGAGAATTGGTAATGTTACTCCTCTATGTAAATGTGTTTGTGGTAGCTCAAGTCCCACTGATTACCGCCCAATTTCCATAACTCCCATATTATCTAAAGTTTTTGAACGTCTTCTGGCAAAACGTCTTAATAGGTTTGCTGAAGGTAATCATCTATTCCCTAGTTTGCAATTTGGTTTTCGGAAAGGCCTTGGAGCATGTGATGCCCTTCTTACAATCTCCAATGCAGTACAGAAATCCCTTGATTGTGGTCGGGAAGTTCGTATGATTGGCCTTGATTTTAGTGCTGCCTTTGACCGTGTTAATCATGAGGCCCTTGTTTTCAAACTGAAACAGTTGGGAGTGGGTGGGTCGTTTCTTAGCATTATTATTGATTTTTTAAGTAGTAGATCTCAAAGAGTTGTTGTTGATGGGCACCATAGTGAGTATAGGAATGTGATATCCGGTGTTCCACAGGGTAGTGTTCTTGGCCCATTACTTTTCATACTATATACACATGACATGTGGTTTGGCCTAGAAAATAAGCTTGTTGCATATGCAGATGATGCTACTCTCTTTGCATCAATTCCATCCCCTGAATGTAGATCTGGGGTTGGTGAATCCCTTAATAGAGATTTAGCTAAAATTAGTGCATGGTGCAAATTATGGGGTATGAAGGAAGTTGAATCCTAACAAAACTCAAAGTATGATTGTAAGTAGGTCAAGGACGGTGGCTCCTCAACATCCGGATCTCAGTATTGATAATGTTTCTTTAAATTTGTATGACTCTTTCGAAATTTTAGGCGTGATTCTTGACAGCAAATTTACTTTTGAGAAACATATAAGGTCTGTGTCTTCTTCAATTGCACAAAAAATTGGCTTATTGAGAAAGTCTTTTAAGATATTCGGTGATCAATCTATTCTGAAGAAGTGTTTTAATTCTTTTATTCTACCTTGTTTTGAGTATTGTTCTCCTGTCTGGTCTTCAGCTGCTGATTCTCATCTTAATTTGTTGGACAGAAACTTAAGGTCTATTAAATTTCTTATTCCTGATCTAGATATTAATCTCTGGCACCGTCGATCAATTAGTTCATTATGCATGTTGCATAAGATTTTTCATAACTCTGACCATCCTTTACATTCAGATCTCCCTGGACAATTCTATCCTGTTCGTAATACTAGGCAGGCAGTTAATTCTAATAGCCAGGCCTTCTCCATCATAAGACTCAATACTACGCAGTACTCTAGAAGTTTTATTCCAGCTGTTACCAAGTTGTGGAATGATCTTCCTAATCGGGTTGTTGAATCAGTAGAACTTCAAAAGTTCAAAGTTGGAGCAAATGCTTTTTTGTTGACCAGACGGACATGAGTCTTTTTATAGTTTATATATGAAATTTTTGTTGTTGACGTTGTTAATAGTTTATATATGATATATCTCTTTTGACATTACTTTTTTTAGGATGATTTATTGTTAATTTGTTCTCTTCAGTTATTTATTTCTTTATTTCCTTTCCTCACAGGGCTATTTTCCCTATTGGAGCCCCTGGGCTTATAGCATCTTGCTTTTCCAATTAGGGTTGTAGCTTGGATAGTAATAATAATAATAATGATGTGGCTGATATGTGCAATAAGCTATTATTAAGACCTCATGTTTTGTATGTGCAAGCCAGGTATTTTAAAAGACTTTTTAAAACTTCAAATAATATTCTTCGACTTGGTTTGAGTTTTCTACGGGACGGTGAGATTTTTTGTTCATTGTTAACTTATCTTGGGGGAGTGTATGCTGTAGATTTTTTTGAAAATGATATTGATTGTATAAGGTCTCGTCTTCACTGGGTACAGAGGCATGGTGTTCGCTCGGGAACTGAAGTTAGTAATTTTTAGGGGATATCATGTATCCAAAAAATAAATAAATAAATAAATAAAAATATCGTTAATGTGGCTATGAGTTGTACATACTAGTATGTAACTTTTGGTTTATATCTTTGTCATAGTGAATTTATTGGGATCTTTAATATATATTATTATCTTTTTTTTTGGATAATTTTATATAATTTTGTATCTTATGCATTATATGACTATTTATCTTTTTAAGAAGTGAAAATGTTCAATGTATTCAGAAACCCAACCTTTTTATCGATAAAACTAGTTTATAGTTCAAAAAGTCATTCTAAATTTACTTGCTTATTTATCTATTTTAAACTTATTCTATATCGTTTATATCTGCTGACAAATGATGAGGTTATATTTTTATCTTTCATATTTCTTTTTTTTTATTCTAAAATAGAAATAGTGCTTTATGTATATAAATTACCATCTCAAAATTTTACATCTTTAGTTTTTTGAGATTCTGTAGCGTTTTTTAAATTATGTTGTATATTCCTTATCTTTGCTTTTAAGAATGTAAGAGGGTATAGCTAAAAAAATATGTTTTTCCTAATAATGTATATTATAAAGAATTGTATTTATCTATGTATATCAAGTATACGAAATAAAGTTGATTGATTGATTGATATATATATATATATATATATATATATATATATATATATATATATATATATATATATATATATATATATATATATATATATATATATATATATATGTATTCAAATAAGCCATATATATTTTTGATACATTAATGTCTGGATTCTCTTAACGACCTCGGGATCAGAGCCCCAGGCGAAATCACACAAACACAAGAGCTTGGGTCCGGCCGGGAATCGAACCCTGGTCGGCAAGCTTGTATAGACAGTGACTAAGCCACTTATTATTATTATTATTATTATTATTATTATTATTATTATTATTAT
>NC_090756.1:83119630-83164630 GCF_036898095.1 Palaemon carinicauda
CTCACCGGGCTATTTTTCCCTATTGTAGCCGTTTGACTTATGGCATACTGCTTTTCCAACTTGGGTTGTAGCTTAGATAGTAAGAATACTATTTTATACATTTTATAATTTCTTCTCATCTAGTTTTATTACATTATTTCCTCTACTCTTTAGGCTATTTTTACCTGTTGGACACCTTAGGCTTATAGCATCCTGCTTTTCCCAGTCGGGTTATAGCTTAACTAGTAATAATTCTATTTTATATATTTTATTCACCACTTCTCATCTAGTTTATCTATTTCCTTATTTCCTTTCCTTACTTGGCTATTTTCCTCGTTGGAACCCTTGAGCTTATAGCATCCTGTTTTTCCAACTTGGGTTGTACTAGGCTAGTAATAATAGTTTTTCATATATTTCACTCTACTTCTCATCTAGTTTATTTATTTCCCTATTTTCTCTCCTCACCGGGCTATTTTTCCCTGTTTAAGCCCTTGGGCTTATACAATCCCGCTTTTTTACCTCGGGTTGTAACATTGTATTTATAATATTTTTTTTTTTTTGTATAATTTAATCATTACTTCTCATCTAGTTTATGTATTTCCGTATTTCCTTTCTTCACTGAGTTATTTCTTTTATCAAGCCCGTGCGAAGAGGAACAACACACGACCGGACAAGTGGACGAAGAAGGAAAAGAAATTGAAGGAGCAATGAACTTGTATGATTTGTTTC
Organism: Palaemon carinicauda; assembly: GCF_036898095.1. Taxonomy (NCBI): domain Eukaryota; kingdom Metazoa; phylum Arthropoda; class Malacostraca; order Decapoda; family Palaemonidae; genus Palaemon; species Palaemon carinicauda. The sequence goes on from NC_090756.1 coordinate 83,120,339, forward strand.
CCGAAGAAGAGGATTCACTTGATGGTATGCAAAAAGACAAATCAAGAGTAAGCTTGAAAGATAAGGACTGACAGATGATCAGACAAGTAGACAAAGAATAAATAGAAAATTCAACGTTATAAGTAGGACAAGTGAGTTGGAAAAGGCTGATAAGACTGCAACGGAGGGATGCAACGTTAACCGAGTTATTGTACCATGTGGTGGACGAGACGGAGGCACAGAAGTCTCCGACCTGTTATTATCTTGAGGATGGGTTGCTTATGAGGAAGCAGACCCACCGATATCCCTTAAATGCCGAATGGGGGATATAGCGGCAAATAATAACTCCCACACCGTTGAGAAGACAGGAGATTGTGGTAGTGCACAATACAGGACATATGGGGATAAGGAAGACGATGGAGAAGATAATGAAACACTTCTTCTGGCCTGGCCTGCATAAGGATATGAGCCAGTTTTGCCGTACATATCACGTAGGTCCAACGGTGGAAAAGCCCAATGAGTGCATCAAGGAAGCTCACTTACGCCTGATGGAGGTACGAGGAGAACCTTTCAGGAAAGGACCGAAGAAAATGATAGCAGAAAAATGGAAGGATGCAGAGAAAACGTAAGGTGAATATGTCAAGAATTTGGAGAAAAGGATCAGGGAGGTAAGGAAATTTTCCCTAGAAGGCATGAAGACGACGATTCAAGGACGGACGAAGGAAAGGTTTTGTAGGAAGAATACGAACGGACAGGTTGCTGGACCCTTCAACACAGGACCAGAGAAAACGTTGGCATGGGAAAGGAAGGATCAACAGGATACGGGCAAAGGAAAGGTCAATGATTTGAGGAAAGGAAAAGGGCGAGTTAACGAAACTTTCCCTTGAAGATGGGAAAACGAGGCAAGGACGAGCGAAGAAAAGGTTTGGCATGAAAAGTACAAAGAGACAGGTTACGGTAGGACGGCAGGTATTGGACTACGCCTGGGAAAGAAAATTTCCAATCACCAACGAGTTCCCAGAACCATTCCGGATTTTGAAGGAAAGCAGTGGACGGACCTACGTTATCGAGATTTCAGGAAAAAGGAAAATACTGAGGAAGGCCATGTCAACTTCGAAACCGATATTTCAGCCAACGGATTTCACCAAGAAATTCCTTATCCAAGCGGATACGTCAGATAACGGGATCGGAAATATCTTATTGCAAAACGGTAAGGAAGGAATTCTTCATCCTGTGCGTCTTATGTCATCAAAGATGAAAAAACAGCAACAAACCTCTTCGACAGTTGAAACGAAACTGCTGGCGGTGATCGCAACATTGAGCAGGTTCTTAATGCATGTTAGTCGAACACAAAATTAAGAGATTGTAGTACATTCCGATCACACTGCTTTAAATTTTGTGAATAAGATGAAAGATAATAATCAAAGGTTAATAATGGGGTCATTATGTTTGCAACCATGTTGTATTAAGATAAAGTATATATCAGGTAAAGATAACGAACAGGCAAAGATAACATAGTTGCAGATTATCTCGAGCTGAATCGAGGGATTTAGACCAGAAATAAATAATATTTTTTTGGGGGAGCTATCTTACAAAGCTGGTCTAGTTTAGAGTAAATATCGTAGTTTATTGATAATTGTATTTATATTTCCTATACTGTTTTCATTTGTGCATTGAAGAGGTGATACCCAGTGTGTAAAATGAGCCCCTGTTATGTAGATAAATGTATTTTATGTAAATTACGTAAGACTTTCCTGGTGAGTTTCATTGTACTTTTAATTCAAGTTAATATACATAATTTTATATTATTTTTGGAGAATTACCTTTTCATTTTCACGTATGTTTCTTATGAAGTCTTACGTAGTTTATTTGAAAGTGTTGTAGGATTCTTGCAAGATAGGAACAAGGGCATAGGTAATATTCTTTTATATTTTATGATGTATTGCGTTATGTTTGAGAGAGAGTCTCAGAACATTCGCTTTGGAATATAGTTTAGAATTGGGCTACCAGTCAGATAAAAAAAAAAAAAATCAAATCAGAATAGCACATTAGTTCGATGGAATATGTGGGAATGTTAACGACAGTTTTAACAAGAAATTTTTTTCATCTTTTTAGGAAGCACTGAATTTAGGATCATTTTCTCAACTGACTTAAAACTAAGACATCTAAGTCAGGTTTGAAGTGGGAGAACCTTGAAAAGTCAGTCAGACAGTGTAGTTTCTCTTATGTAAATTTCTATCAATTCCTACACAGACAGTTAGTAGATTCTCAGACATAAATGTCTGTCAATTCTGAATATGAAGTTCCTTAAAAAGACAGTCAGACATGTCAGTTTCTCAGAGGTAAGTGTTTGATCTGAATAAAAAGAGAGATCAGAAAAATCTTAACTAAATATACTGTTGTTATTTCTTTTAAGGGAAACTCCTCCTTGAGAGATCCCTTGTGACGTAAGATCCATTGGGTGTCAAATTAAGGTGAAATAAACGCTTAAGAAAAGACACCTTTTATTTATGGGGAATTTAGGTGTCGTCGCTTCAGATAGAACTGGAAGTTTTAAGTGAGTATATACAGTATATATATATATATATATATATATATATATATATATATATATATATATATATATATATATATACATATATATATATATATATATATATATATATATATATATATATATATATATATATGTATATATATATATATATGTATGTATATATATATATATATATATATATATATATATATATATATATATATATATATATATATAAATATATATATATATATATATATATATATATATATATATATATATATATATATATATATATATATATATATATATACATATACATACATATATATATATATATATATATATATATATATATATATATATATATATATATATATATATATATGTGTGTGTGTGTGTGTGTGTGTGTGTGTGTGTGTATATATAAAGACGATACTAACACAGGAACATGCGATAATTTGCAATTAGAGATGTTGATTGTTGATAACATTATATCTGGTGCTAAGCTACACTTGATATCATACATATATAAATAAATTATTTGTTAATCAATGGTAATATGTATAATATATAGATAGAAATAGGAAAAAAACAAGACAAAAATCATGAAATGAAGGTGTAGAAGGAAGAGAGAACATGCACAGTAGGACGCACGAATTCCTGTCACACCTCTCTCTGAGGAAGTGTATCACATCACACTTTTACTGCTCTGGTACTTCTTGTGTGTAGCCCCGCCCACCACCTCTGCCATCTCTTCTTACATTGGGTGGTTGGTTATTCGAAATATAGTATGGGTGTGACAGGGTGAACAAGATTTCCTGTGGTTAACTGTATTTGATTACGAAAGAAGTACAAGAGGAGCCATTACTGAAAGTATATATGAGGAAATACATGTCAAAACATTTCTCATTAAAGGTGTCTCTTTTCAGATCCAGTTTCATCAGAATAGATACTCACCGGAACATCAGACGGGCAAGCCCAACCCACCACTTTGGTGCCCAACCACAGCAGTGGCCTCCCTAGTTCAAAGGTATACTCACGGTTCCTGACTGGGATCGATCAACAGCCATGCGAATGCTAGGCAAACACGTTACCACTATACTAACCAGTGTGTATGAGTTAAATCTGTAAGAGACGTATATATTTTCAACTACTGTACAAATTATATATAAATATATATACTCAAACATTAAACAGTAAACTCTGTTTTGCAGCTTTTATTCTAACCTCATAAATCACAAATATATCCAAAACTCTTGAGTGATGTAAAAACTAACATAAGAATCTTAATTAAACCTGAAATTGTGCTGATACAGCATCCATATTATTACATATTTAATCAAGTTCCCTATAGAAAGGGTTTTGCTTTTACGATAATATTAACATAGATATTAATTAAGAAAGGTTGTGGAGGGTATTGAATATTTCAAAGCATAAGAAAAATATATATATTTTCATGACAGTTTGGGGAGCGAATATTTTGAATGCAGAATTTATGATATAGTTATTATACTCTTACTGAAATTTTACTTCAGAAAGGCAACTCTCTCTCCACTTTATTATTTCAGCAATAGTAACGCTCTCTCTCTCTCTCTCTCTCTCTCTCTCTCTCTCTCTCTCTCTCTCTCTCTCTCTCTCTCTCTCTCTCTCTCTCTCATGTTTATTATTTCAGGAATAGCAACAGTCTCTTTCCCTTTTTATTATTTCAACAATAGAAACTCTCTCTCTCTCTCTCTCTCTCTCTCTCTCTCTCTCTCTCTCTCTCTCTCTCTCTCTCTCTCTCATTGTACAACAAGTGCACTCAGCTTATTAAGGGAAGAGACCCAGGTTCAACCAACACCTCTGACAGACCGAAGAGACAAATATAAAATATTCTCAAAATTCCAGTCTGCAGCTGGTGACCTAAGGAAGTGTTGGAGGAGAGAGAGAGAGAGAGAGAGAGAGAGAGAGAGAGAGAGAGAGAGAGAGAGAGAGAGAGAGAGAGAGAGAGATGGTAATAATTTCAACTTAAAACAGCATATATACCATCAAAATGGAAAGCCCTAACGAGAAAATCCTTACAGTGAAGACTAGAGTCCCAATGTAGAATCTTTTCCGTAGACATTAAAAACATTTCAGAAGCAAAATCTTCTCCAGGAATTGCGATTTTTTTTTCTTTTTTTCGAGGATAGAAAATATGCTTTGATATTTGACCTTTTTATATACTGAATATTTGCATGTTCAGGTCACGCCATGTTTGGCCAATACTTTACAACATAAAAATAGTTTTGACATCATCATAGTCCACAAAATTAAATCCCGTCAAAAATTTCACTTCCAAAATTTTGCATATATATATATATATATATATATATATATATATATATATATATATATATATATATATATATATATATATATATGCATATAGATATATATATATATATATATATAAATGCATATATATATATATATATATATATATATATATATATATATATATATATATATATATATATACATATATGTATATATACACACACACATATATATACACACACACACACAAACACACACACACATATATATATATATATATATATATATATATATATATATATATATATATATATATATATATAATATATATATATATACATATATATATATATATATATATATATATATATATATATATATATATATATATATATATATATATATATATATATATTGTTAATACTATACTGTATGGATCCTAGGTCTGAGCACCCAAAATATATTATAGGTTTTGCCTCTATGGCCTGGTCACTAACAAAATATATTTTATTATGACACGTGACTGGGAAGCAAACATATACTATATATACTATGACTGGTAAGTCAATTAACCTCTGTAAATCCAAATTACGATGTTTGCATTTACATTCAAACTGTTACACTTTAAAACAATAATACCCAAATTCTGAGACCGGTAAATAACTTCCAGACCACAATATATAAAACACTGAATATCCAAAGGTCTCTCAAGCAAACTCAAAACTAAACTGGGTAATTACTCTTAAGTATTATTAAATGTTCTTTAACTCTCACTGTGGTTCTTAACAGGAATCGAGCGGAATCTGGTCTCAAACATTGATGATTGGAATAATAGAATATTTACAAAAATGAATATATTCTATATAAACTTTAAAAAAAAGTTACATAGGAAAATTAAGTCACTGGAAAAATATCAAGTCCGAACAAAATTTAGAATATGCCAAATATGATACGATCTGAACTTGAATTGAACTATTATATCAGTATGAACCTTAGTCTAAGAAAAAAAAAATAATGCAATGAAAATTAAACAAAAACTCGAAATAAATCTGATAATACAATATTGAAGTTTGACACTTACTGAATAATATATAACCTGATCACGTAACATAACTATCTTCCCTTCAAGGTCATTTACAAAAACGTTATACAATGCCATCACTTACCCGAATGGAATGAATTAAAAAATAACTTTTCAGTAGTCTTGGGTGACACACGATTTGCCTTGGGGCACAGAGTCACTTAGGAGAGGACACACTAACGTAATGAACACTTTTGATAATGCACTAGGTTATTTGCGGGAAAGAGACAGAGAGTGGAAGGAGGTTATATCAGGCTGTGGTTCTAACTCGATCTCTATGTCTGTCTGTCTCTGACTCTAACACAACCTTAGGTCAGCCTATAAATCAAATCTAAATACTTCTAGAACCTTCCAGGATCGAGGTCTGGTAGCGAGGGCAGCGCCCAAGCGTTTAAGTTTCCAACTAGATAAAAATGTCAAGAGGAGAATCAACGCACCCGTGAGACGACTTCCCAGCTAGCTCCGCCCACCTATTGTTCCCAAGCCTCCCCCCCCCCAAAAAAAAAATAAAAAAGATAACCTCCTCTCTCCGGGTCTTCCCGAACCTTCAAAAGCACGTGGTAAAAAATATTCCAAAGCGCATGTTCTGAGATTCTCTCTCAAACATAATGCAATACATCATAAAATATAAAAGAATATTACCTATTCCCTTGTTCCTATCTTGCAAGAATCCAACAACACTTTCAAATAAACTACGGAAGACTTCATAGGAAACATACGTGAAAATAAAAAGGTAATTCTCCAAAAATAATGTAAAATTATGTATATTAACTTGAATTAAAAGTACAATTAAACTCACAAGGGAAGTCTTACGTAATTTACATAAAACACATTTATCTACATAACAGGGGCTCATTTTACACACTGGGTATCACCTCTTCAATGCACAAATGAAAACAGTATGGGAAATATAAAACGGATTTTGAGCGAAGCGAAAAATCTATTTTTTGGTGAGGTAGCCATGTCGTCCTGATGGAAGTTCATATTAGGTAGCTTTCTAGGGTATATTTGACTACAATGATATTCCCAGAGAATTTTACCGTAAGGTATCCAGAATTCTAACTCCGGGAGCGAATATCCCTAAATAATCTCACAGGGATATCGCATAAAATCAGAGGACGTATTCTTGACACGTCACATAGCTATCTTCGCCCCGAACAGTATTAACGCTTCGAGGGGGATATAGTGACAAGAATCCGAAACGAGAATGAAAAGAGAGCCGCTCATAAGGCATCTCTCCAATTCCGTTTCCAGTGTGTATCTGATGAAGGCGGTGGCGCCCTCTTTATTCCTTGTAGCGATATACGAGGTGGTACAATACTGTATTATCGGGAGGAGTCAATAAGTCCTTTTACAATAAAAGGAAGGGCGGGTCCATCAGGACGACATGGCTATCTCACCCAAAAACAGATTTTTCGCTTTGCTCAAAATCCGTTTTTTGGGCTCAGGCCATGTCGTCCTGATGGGAGTTTACCAGAGCAATACTGTATCTGTGGATTCCCAATCAGTGCCGTACTCTCAAGAAAGTATTTTCCTGGTCCGTCTAGACCTAGAGACCTATGATATTACCGTCATACATCATTTCATCTAAGCATGAACTATGTTAGTGCTTCCTGCCCCCTACAGGGATGAGTCATACTAGACTCTGGAAAAGTCTCGAGGAGTACATAAAAACTTATGGATGACAAAATGACAAGCTTGTATAGTGGTCTCGCCCTATACATTATAAAGCAAAGTTTGTATAAGAGTCGCCAAAGTCAGAATGAATTTGTGACACCTTCCCCAAAGTGACCACTCTTAGTAACTATTGGATAATGGTTGTATCCGCATAGAAACAAATTTCGCCTCTTTGCCACCAACCCGTTAGGGTACCACGTCAACCCTTCCAAGGAAGGGTTAGAGTGAGTGGACTTTTGCTTGAATCAGGGAACAATCTCGAAAGACATACCATGATAAAAATATCCATAATTTAATCTTAATGTTCAGTACATTTCTAATAAAATGAGTGTGGGCGAAAAGACGCAGGGTTCATTATGAACTAGTTTATTAAAATTTAATAAACGAACATATCAGATCACATTTATAAAATTATGTAATGTGGATGATATGCGTAAAAGCATAAAGAAAAACAGTCAACAGAAAATATTGTTTCATCTATTAGGAAACAGATTTGCCACTTCAATAGAATTATTAATAATAATGATATAGTCTGTATACTGTTTACATACACTAGCGTAAACAACGCTTGGCACAAGTGTCCGTATTATGCTATAGATTACCGACGTCAATGGGACAGTTCGTAAGGACACTTTCGTGGCCTATCGTTCAGCGTGTAGTAACATACAGTGACTACACGCGCACCCTCTTAATTAATCGTCCCAAATTAATTATACTGTCCCTAGCAGACTTAAAACAGAAGGTTGAAGAATTCTACCTGCTGCTACCACAGATCTCATAAGTTGCTCCACTTGCTTCGCATAGTGCATAAAGAACGCCTTGGATGACTACCAGCTGGTGTGCAAACAAGGATGTTCAAAGTCCATATAATTAAAGAAATTTTATGGAAGAGGCAACTTTCCTCGGATTATGACTAACGGGTGTACTGTCTGGATCCGTTCTGCGAATAACACGGGGGAATTTCGCCCTTAGTTATAGATAACTTTGAACCCAGGGTTTCTCTTCTGAACAGCCGTCCTCCCATAAAGTCTGAAGTTCCATGAAGATAGACCTTTAGGCACTCCACTGGACATAGAGATGCATCTTCCTCCAGTGGGCAGATTCACTAGGGACCCCACCTGTTGGTGGGTAGCTTGTTCCTGGTAAGAAACGTTGGGTCTGGAAATAGAATCAGTTCTCCCTCCAAGAACTGGACGTAGCCTTCCTCTGCAGAGAGAGCCACTATTCACTAACTCTGGCCCCCAAGGCGAGTACAAACAGAAATATGACTTAAATTCAAAACTTTCTAAGCCCATTCCTCATTGTTCATTATTTTTACAGAATGAGGAATCATATCTAATGACCAAGCAAATGGTCTTTGGAAGCGCTGTAGGGCTAGTTCATTAAGAACGTCATTAGAAAGGTCGACCTGTAAGGCATATGGTATCTGATTTGTCAAGGCAAGTTTGAACAATAGAATTGTGTAGGCTGCTAAACCTTGCTCATGAAGGAGAATGAAGAATGATAAATAGGAATCTGTCGGGATTTCTTTCAGTTTCTTCACCTTGACAAAAGATAGCTATTTCTTCCCTGAAGCCTCATAATGTCTTCTGGTTTCCTCCAAAAGTCTAAACCGACTTTTAAACACCGAATCTTTTTCTCATCGTTAAGGAGAGAAAATCATGAGATGTAGCCTAGGTTCCGTGTTTTCTGTGATGGAGCGAAGACAGTCGACTTCTGTACTCGCTGAGACAGGGATGGATCCGGTAGCGGAACAAATTTTAATCGTAGTTCCAATGCCAGAGGGAACCACACGCTATTCGGCCACTATTGCAGCTTTCCCTTAGAAGGATTTCAGCATATCGAGGACCTTCAAATGGATGTGTGCGAAGGGAACAGATAGATACAGGACCATCTGATCCAGCCCAGGGACATAGCGTCCACTGCCTCCGCTAACGGATCCTCGTAAGGGGACACGTAACGAACTATTTTCTTGTTGTCTTTCGTCGCAAAGAGGCCTATCTGCAGCTCTGGGACTTGACTCGAGATGAAGGAGAACGATCCTGCGTCAAGGGACCATTCTGACTCTATAGGTGTAAATCTAGATAGAGCGTCCGCTGTCACATTGCAGAACTCTTGAATGTGAACTGCTGACAGGTGCCATTTCTTCGCGTTTGATGCATATTTTCTCCAGCCTCCTGTTGCATCTTTAAGCTGTGCTCTTAGCACTGGATCTGTTATCGAAGCAAACTGTAGAGAGCCCAGCACTCTCTCCTGTTCGCGTCTTGATATCCGTTTGGATTTCAATAGTCCCTTGACAGATCCTGCTATTTCTTTCCTCTTCTTACTAGGAAGGGAAAGCCGATGTGACTCCAAATTCCAGTGGATTCCCAACCACCGAAATTTTTGAGCTGGAGATGAGACTTTTTGATGTTGATCTTGAATCCCAGATGTTCCAGGAACTGGATCACTATCTTGCATGCATACTGTCCTGGATGCTGCCCACACCAGCCAGTCGTCCGAGTATGCTACTACTTGGACCCCTTTTACCCATAACTGATGGACGGCTGCATTCGCGAGCTTCGTGAAAAACCTTAGGGCTATGTTTAGCCCGAAAGGCATGGTTCTGAAGGCGTAAAGTTATCAAAGTAACTTGAAGCCTAGGTAGGGGGAGAGGTGACAAATAATTGGAACGTGCCAATAAGCGTCAAATAAGTCTATAGACACAGCATATGCCCAGAATGACTCTGAGTTTTCCTGAGTCCTCCTTTGGAACACAAAACAGCCTTCCTTGGAATTTGATGGACTTAGACTTCCGGATTACTCTTTTGACTAAGAGCTCTCGGACATATTCTTCCAGAGCGGGGGTTGAGTGTTGGAAAAATTGAGGAAATTGAGGTGGAGGACTGCTCCAGCTCCAACCTAGTCCATTCTTATTTAGGCTGTGGGCCCAGGGATCGAAGGTCCAGCGATCCCTAAAAAGCTGTAATCTCCCTCCTACTGGAAGTATCTACTTCTGCTGTTGTGGACCTGAAGCCTTGCCTCCTTGACTGCGTCCTCCCCTGGATCCCCTTCTTCTTGAAGGGCGTCTAGAAGAACCTCTGGCTGTTCCTCTGGCTCTCGAACGAAAGGAAGGTCTGCCTTTCGGAGGCTGGGTTAAGAACTGGCGACAGTGTCGCCGTTTGTTGAGGTACCAGCTGGTACGTGGTTGGAGGTTGTGCCACCGTCTGAGGCACCGCGAGGATGGCCTAGGCCTTTTGTCTACTACCTCTTTAACCACTTCATTGGGAAAGAGGTCTTTACCCCAAATACGAGAGGAGATCAGTTTCCTCGGTTCGTGCCTCACCGCAACCGAGGTGAACACGAACTCTCTACAGGCTCTCCTAGCTTTAATAAAGCTATAGAAATCCTTCGTAACTGTGGCCAGATGGGTTTTGGCCACAACCATGAATATGTCCTGGTTCTTGGGGTCATTTGCCATCATTTCTAGCATTGTTTGCAACGACATCGATGCCGCAAGTCTTTCCTTTGTCTCTTGCTCTCTATGCAAGAGAGCCTCCGACAGTTTTGGAAGCGCCTCACCGAACTGGTATTCAGCAATATCAGCTTCTAGTTTCCCGACTGGGAAGGTAAGGTGTACGTCCTTCCAGTCTTCTTGGTCCAAGGGCAAGGTCAGAGAAAACGGCTTGCACTCCTCCAAGGAGGGGCATGGTTTCCCTGCCTCCGCCGCATTTAAGACTGCCTTATATCCCTTTTCCAAGAAGGGAAAGGCTCTGGTAGGAGAGGCCACAAAGGAGAGAAGCTTCTACTCAAGGCGGGCACCTTTGAGTTAGTCAAGCCCCTCTCTTTCATCGAGCTCGATAGTAACGTCTGAGCTTTACTATGGTCAAAAACTATGACCTACGGCTCCGTTTCCTCTTTTAAGGCTGGCTCCTTCCTAAGACGGGCATAGTAGTCCGGATAAAAATCTTTGTTGGGCCAAAATTCCACTTCTTCCAGGGGAATTGCTCCCAACTTTTCTGAGATCATGATCTCCCCGGTTGTCATTGGCATGTGTTTGGCATACCTCCAAGGATTGGTATTCGAGCACAAGGGAAGATCCTTCATGGTGAGCCGCTTTTGGGGCCCACGTGATGCTGCAAGTCTACATAACTCCAGTTTCATTGCAGCTTCCTTCTCATCATTCTTCCTTTGAATTTGTTGGATCATCTCAACAATGGAAGAAAGAGTCCTTCCCAGTTCATCTGGGATAGCAGACGATGTAGAAGGAACCGGTTCTGGGTCCGGAACCGACATAACTGACACCTCGTCGATTTCTTCCTCTTCTACTTGAGGAGTCTGAAACAGCTCTTCCTCCTGACCTTCTCCTGGAAGGTCCTTCTCAGTAGAATCCGACACCTCCGACATCCTATCGTCCACTTAGATGTCTTGAAGGGCGGCTGAGATTTCAGAATCTATTGGATTCAGGGCAATTGGTATCTCCACCTGAGGCTGGGGGATGATTGCATCAGCCGATGCTTTAGGGAAAAGGTAGGCCCTCATCTTCTCATTTGGAAGGTAGGGACCTGAGGTGTTTTTCTGAAAACCCTCACCCAGGATCATAACGTTTCCCTGGCAGCATCCCTTGACTCCGTTGACTTAGGGTCGTCAAAACCCTCAGTAATCAGGTTTGAACAAACTGTACAAACCTGAGCGTCCCAATAGCGGAGAACACCTCTGGAGGCTGTGCATGCTGCGTGCCTCCTGCAATAATGATGTCCACAGAAGTTCTTACTGCGGACATTACAGAACACACTCCCGCATTTCGGATGGTCCTCCTGTAAAGAGAAGAAAAATCCATGAGTATCAAGTGAAGGCTTTTCACTTATATTGGAACATTTAGCTTATATAGAAAAGCTATAAAAGAAAGAAGGAAAGACACATACTTTTATTTAATGTGTACTTTTAATATACGGGATTGAAAGAATACAGAAAAAAACTCACTTTCTATATATTGTACGGTCTCAACAAAAGGCTGTATAAGATAACATTAAGTATGATAAAAAACATTAGTGTTATCACAAACTCTGTACAGCAGTTTCTACTAATGCAGTGTGTACTACACTATGAATATAGCAACTACTGTACATCGCATGCTGTTGTGCCGGCCAGTATGAGCCGGTACGTGCCGGCCGGCAACTACCCCTCTATAGATCAAAGATATACTATCTTTAACTAATAGGCAGCAGCCCACTGATTCACGACTGTCTGCCGGCCGGCAATCATTGCCAGCCGACGGCTCAAAACACTAAAACCCGGCTGCTGGCCGCTAATCGTAGCGGCCAGCGAATTCGGGCTGTGATTCCACTGCCGGCCGGCAAGGTAATAAAACTATGCCGCCGACAGTAGCCAAGAATCAGAGAACCTCTACCTTCTACCGGCTTGACAGCCGACAGCCGGGATAGGGGTGCAACACAATAGTCAGAGAAAAAGTATGGATGTAAGGTTATAGGGTGGCATGCCATACGACCTTCCATCCAGAAAGAGTGAACTTATGGAAGGGGAGAATGTAACATTCAGGCTTTCAAAGAATCCATAGTCTGCCGGGCTCTACCGACGGACATGGAATGGAGACCAAGGGAGGTCTGGGGTTCACTCTGCAAAGAATAAAGGGTCTCTGCTAGCCGACACGTAGTGCTGGCCGGCAGAGAGCTGAGCCTGTCCTCCATCCTAACCTATACTAGGTACGGAAGTAGGACTACGGCTAAAAGAAAATAAAAGAAAGAGAGGGGGGAAGGGATAAGGGGCCTATAGACTTCATTCTAGCAGGAGACACACTCAGCCGTTAGAGAAGCTCATCCTAACCAAGAGTTGTCTATTAGGGAGGAAGATTGGCAATACTTGCTAACCTCCTCCCAACCAGAACAAAGTTAGGTGAAGTTATTTCGCTGGGCAACAGAGAAAACTCATTCTCCAGCCCGAGAAAAACAACACAGGACAGTCTGCTAGGCCACTAGAGGAAGGAATAATCTCGTACAGAATCCTTCCAACATGGACTAGGGAAGCAAAGCTTCCTGTGTCCGCCCCTAACCTAGCAAAGGAGACTCTTTCTCTATGCTAGGAAGAAGCAGACCCCAGAGTAGAAACTCTGATGTTCTGCACTAACCCAAAAAACCAGTCACTCTGGTTGTCAGGTCAGGACAGACATATCCTAGAATAGTTATACCTGAATTATTATACAGATAGAACCACTAGGATTAAGCCTAAGGCTTACTCAGAGGGAGAGAGGGATTGAACTTAGTCTCCGGAGGAGAAAAGAACAATCGGGGATGTGCGAAAGTATACTACAGTACCATAGGCTACGAGCCTAGGTGCGGTGAGAATCGATTACATAAATCACCGAAACTCTCTTGTATACAATCTTGGAAAGAAAATTCAACAATATCTTACATGTATAAAATATTTGCCTATAGCTTCAATAACATAACACTCAGAAAACGGATTTTGAGCGAAGCGAAAAATCTATTTTTGGGTGAGATAGCCATGGCGTCCTGATGGAAGGTTCCTTTTTGGTAGCTTCCTTGGGTATAAGACTACTAAGATATTCCCAGAGAATTTAACCACAGGTTATCACAGAATTCTAACTTCTGGAGCGAGTATCTCAAAGGTTTCCCTTTAAGACATCGTAATACAACAGGGGACGCGCATGTCTGAACGCGCCACATAGCTATCTTCACCCCGAACAGAGTTAATGCTTCGGTGTGTAAGGACTGAGAATAGCTGGGAGCCGTTCCACAGCTAATCTCACTCGTGGCTACTACTGATACTCGAGACGTAAACAAACGGACACCATTGCTCTAATGACGTCACGCCCGTCTTCATCCTGAAGCCAGTTGCTGCCCATCACCATGATACAGTTGCATAGGGTGGGAACAAAACTGGACGAAGTAGTAGGGAGGGTCCATCAGGACGCCATGGCTATCTCACCCAAAAATAGATTTTTCGCTTCGCTCAAAATCCGTTTTTTGGGCTCAAGCCATGGCGTCCTGATGGAAGAGTACCAGAGAATCAATGTATCGTGGTAGATTTTCCCCCAGTATTAAGTGCCTAGGCATTGACAAAACAGCAAAGTAATCTTAGATAAAGAACCATAGGAACGAAGTATCCTGCCCCCCTTGGCAGGAAGTTCCCATGGGCTATGCCGACGTCAAAGTGGTATTGAAGGGCTATTCATCCTGAGAGAAGAACTTGAAGAACTTAGAGATGAAGCGGAATGTTTGGTATTTGTATAGGAACATTCTGAATTTAGACCAGTGGTGGTTGGGCACTGTGTATAGAGTTCATCTCTTGGTTATCAGAAGTAAGTATTCGTGTAGGAACCTTACTTAGACAGGGTGAATATAATTTAGGATTAAACATCTTAAATTCTTCATAACCATAAGAAAGGAGGAATAAATAAAACTATGACAGTATGTATTTCATAGTAAGTAGGAGCTGAAAGAGACGCATAAGTAATAAAATAGAAATTTTATTTCACAATGCAGAAATTAAATAATTTACAGCAAAAGTAAAGTTCATTTACAGTAATAATAATGTACATAGAAATAAAGGCTTGCTCTTGAATCTGAAAAGGAATTTCAGGATTAGTAGGTACTCGTTCTCGAGGAACGCAAGTCTTTAAATAACACATCATGCTCAAGGCATGCGGCACTTGTGTGACACTATGACATTTCACCTGGGATAAGAACAGTTATAAAAGCACTAAGTGTTTTTAGACATCACTATGAATCGCTCGAGGGTCAACATAGGCACCCGAAGAGTTAGAGTCCCAAGTAACTCACTGTTCTACGCAGAGTTAGGTGCAGGTTTCATAACACTACCTGCGGCTACCACAAAATGTTTGACTTCGTGCACTTGTTTCGCATAATGTTTAAAGAAAACTCGCGAGGACTTCCAGCCCGTGAAGTTTTTAAGGCTTTCAAAGTCCATGCTCTGAAAGAAGTTCAGAGAAGATGCCACTTTTCTAGGATCATGACCAGCGGGTGTACTGTTCGGATCCGCTCTGCGAATGAAGTAGGTGATTTTCGCTCTTAATTGTTTCAGTGACAGGTCGCTGCCCGATGTTTCTCCTTTGAAGAGTTGGCCTCCACCAAAGTTCGAAGTTCTGCGAAGATAGACCTTGAGACTCTCTACTGGACATAGAGAGACATCCTCCTTCAGGGGGCATATTCTCCAAGGGCCCCATCTTTTGGTGGGTAATTCATTTTTAGCGAGAAACGTCGGATCAGGGGAGAGGGTCACTTCTCCTGAATCGGTAAACAGGATGTGTCCTTCTTCTCTTGATAATGCCACTATTTCGCTGACTCGAGCTCCCGAAGCGAGAGCAAATAAAAATATAACTTTCTGAGTCAGATCCTTAAGGGGGCATGAATCATTGTCCAAGTTGGAGGCGAAATGGAGTACCTTGTCTAGTGACCAGGAGATCGGTTTCGGAGGGGGTGCTGGACGTAGGCGAGCACATGCTTTTGGTAGTTTGTTGAAGATGTCGTTGGACAGATCAATTTGGAAAGCATATAGAATTGGTCTAGCCAAGGCCGATTTGCAGGTTGAAATCGTATTGGCTGCTAATCCTTGTCCATGAAGGTGAATGAAGAAGGACATACAGAAATCAATTGTGATTTCTTTAGGATTTTTTGCCTTGACAAAGGAGACCCATTTCCTCCAGGATGATTCATATTGCCATCTCGTGGATTCGGTCTTGTATTCCTCTAGGAAGTCTAGACTTTTCTTCGAGATCCCAAACCTCTTCTTTGCGGCAAGGGAGAGAAAATCATGAGATGAAGGTCCTTGATTTTCGATGATGAAGCGAAGACAGTCGACTTCTGTACTTGTTGAGAGAGAACTGGGCCCGGGAGAGGGATCAGCTTGGGCTGCAGCTCCAGGACCAGGGGGGTACCAGTTGCTCCGGGGCCACTTGGGAGCCACTAGGGCCGCTGTCCCTTTGAAGGTTCTCAGTTTGGAGAGGACTTTCAACAGAAGGTTGGTGGGAGGGAACAGGTAGATCTTGGACCACCTGTTCCAGTCCAGTGACATGGCGTCCACCGCTTCTGCTTTGGGGTCCTCGTACGGGGCTACGTACAGAGGAAGTTGATTGTTGTCGCTCGTTGCAAAGAGATCTATCTGAAGTTCTGGGACTTGGTGAGAGATGAAGGAGAACGATCTTGCGTCTAGAGACCATTCCGACTCTATCGGGTTTGTCCGAGATAGAGCATCCGCTGTCACATTGCGGAATCCTTGTAGGTGAACTGCAGACAGGTGCCACTTCTTCTTCTCCGCCAGACGGAAGATTGGGAGAAGCACCTGATTTATCTGGGGCGATCTTGAGCCTTGGCGATTGAGACAACGAACTACCACCGAGTTGTCTAGGGTTAGACGGATGTGGATCGAGGGCGGCGGGGATAACTTCTTCAGAGTTAGAAGGACCGCCATGGCCTCCAAGATGTTTATGTGGAACGTCTTGAATAGTGGAGACCAGGTACCTTGAACCTGTTTCTGGTGGGAGTGACCTCCCCAACCTTCCAGTGAGGCATCCGTGTGGATGTTGAGTGATGGAGGAGGGTGTTGGAGAGGAATGGACCTTTTCAGGGCCTTTTCTTCCGACCACGGCTTTAGGAGGCGTCGTAGTCTGTTTGGAAGCCGTCTCTTGAGGTCTCTTCGAGCGATGGATGCCGAGCGTCTCCAGACTCCCGCGGCATCCTTTAGCTGTGCACGAAGCACTGGGTTTGTCACTGAGGCGAATTGTAGAGAGCCTAGAACTCGTTCCTGCTGTCGTCTTGAAATGCGTTTGGATTTCAGTAGTCGCTTGACAGACCCTGCTATTTCCTTCCTTTTCTTCTGGGGGATGGAAAGGCGGTGTGACTGAAGATTCCAGTGGATTCCCAACCACTAAAACTTCTGAGCTGGAGAGAGGCGAGATTTTTTCTCGTTGATCTTGAATCCCAGGTGTTCTAGGTACTGGGTAACTTCGTTGCAAGACTTTGCACACTCTTCGGGCGATGGAGCCCAGACTAGCCAGTCGTCGAGGTAGGCCATCACCTGGACGTTTCTTAGGCGGAGCTGTTGTACTATGGCATCCGCCAGTTTTGTGAAGATCCGAGGGGCCACATTGAGGCCGAAGGGCATGGCCCGGAAGGCGTAGCTTTTCCTTTGGAGTCGAAATCCTAGGTAGGAGGAAGCGTGATGGTTCATTGGAATGTGCCAGTAGGCATCCGCCAGGTCTATAGAGACCGTGTAGGAACCTTGAGGCAGAAGGGTCCTTATTTGTTGAAGCGTCAGCATCTTGAATTTGTTGTTCTCTATGAACTTGTTGAGGGGGGATAAGTCCAGAATGCCTCTGAGTTTGTCTGAGTCCTTCTTGGGAACACAAAACAGTCTCCCTTGGAACCTGGTGGACTTTACCTTCCTTATCACCTTCTTGTTCAAGAGGTCTAGAACATATTCTTCCAGAAGGGGGGTTGATTGCTGGAAGAACTGCTGGAAGATTGGGGGTGGTTGCGTCCAACTCCAGCCTAGACCGTTCTTGATGATGCTGTGTGCCCAGGGATCGAAGGTCCAACGATCCTGGAATTGGCGGAGTCTTCCTCCCACCGGAAGCACTTCATTGCTTCTGGTGTCCCGAGGACTTGTTGCCTCGGCCGCTAGCTCCCTTTCCTCCTCTACCTCTGGAGGGACGGCGAGATGCGTCTCTGCTTGCACCCCTGAACGAGCCTCTACCTTTGGCATGAAAGGTAGTTGATGGTTGCTCAAAGGCAGGGGTGAAGACCGGTGACTGTGACAACACCGGTTGGGGGACCAATTGAAAGGTCTGTTGTGGTTGGGCAACCACTTGGGAGGTAGCGGGTCCCGGAAACTGACGTCTTTGCTGACGTTGCTGGGGTTTTGACTTCTGAGGTTTCCTCTTAGGCTGAGGTCCATCGTCCTGAGAGGGTTTCCTTTTCCTGGACATGCCCCACTTGTGGAGAAGGTTCCTATTCTCCGTGGCGGCTCTGTCAGTTATTTCCTTCACAAGGTCAGAAGGAAACAGGTGCTTTCCCCAGATGTTGGAGGAAATCAGCCTCCGGGGTTCGTGTTTCACGGTGGCACCGGCAAACACGAATTCACGACAGGCTCTTCGAGCCTTTATGAAGTGGTACAAGTCCTTCATTACCGTCAGTAAGTGGGATTTGGAGAGTACCATGTAGTGATCTGGTACTCTAGTGTCACAGGCCATAACTTCCAGTTGGACTTGATGAGAAAGAGATGCCGCAAGCCTCTCCTTCGTGTCTTGTTCCCGGCGAAGGAGGTGATCGTTGAGCTTAGGGAGGTCTTCATTAAACTGACGTCCGGCGACGTCAGGATCGAGCCTTCCCACGACGAAAGTATGCTGAACATCTTTCCAGTGTCGAGCGTCAGGGGGGGTCACGATGGAGAAGGGTCTGCACTCCTCCAGTGCAGGGCAGGGTTTCCCTTCTTCCGCCGCTTTAAGGCATGCAGCTAAGGCCTTTTCCAAGAATGGAAGAACCGCAGTGTCAGGTGCAACGTACGTAGGGTGCTTCTTGCTCAAAGCCGGAAGCTTAGAGCAGGTAAAGCCTCTACTCTTAAATGCGGAGGCTAGTATAGCCTGGGCCTTTGTGAGATCGAACACTATCTCTTCTTTAGGTTCGGTCTCTTCCTTCGAGGCAGGTTCGGAACGAAGCCGGACGTAACAGTCCGGGTAGGCCTCAAAGCTTGGGAAGAACTCCACATCTTCCAAAGGGACCGTGCCGATCTTATCACTGACAAAGATCCTGCCGGTCGCAATAACCATATGCTCTGCATACCTCCACGGGTTGGCATGAGAGCAAGCGGGGAGATCCTTGACCGAAATCTTCTTCGGCTCTCTGGATCCAATCATCGACCTGATGGACTCCTGGTTCTCCTTCAGCCTGTCGTCCATGACGGCTCTAATCAGCCGGATCAGTTCTTGAGTAGAAGAAGAAGGATCCGGAGTCGAGGAGGTAGACGGAATGGACATTTCCGTCGGTGTAGGAGTAGGAGGGGGGATGGACGAGGGAGCAGCTTCTAGCTCCGACTCGGTGTACTCCACCTTGTCTTCGTCCTCTTCGGCTCCTTGAGCCATAAGCGTCTTCTCCGTGTCTTCCGAGACGTCTGAAATCTGTTCATCATCCTCGGAATCTAAACGACACTCGTGCATGGACTGAGCCATGACCACATCAGGTTCCACCGTAATTTGGACAGTGGGGATCACATCTTTGGGTACCACTGAGTCAGGGGAGGCCTTAGGGAACAATAGTGACCTCAGTTCTTCGGTGGCCAGGTACGGTCCGGTAGCATTTTTCTGGAAGCCACGCACCCACTTGCGCAGCTTTTCACGAGAAATGTCTCTAACCTCCGCTGAAGGAGGGTTATGGAAGGCCTCAACTAGGTGGGCCTGGCAGACCGTACAATCCAGTGGATTCCAAAACTTCAAATCCCCTTTCTTGTCTGCACAAGGGGCGTGAGTCCTGCAAGCCGTATGCCCGTAAAACTGCGGGCGTTTCACAGCGCAGAAGGCGAAATCACACTTCATCTGCTCCTCCTGTGGAAGAAAGAGAAAATGAGTATGGGGGAGTCATAAGAATGGCTCTTAAACTAAGTTAATATTAATCATTAATTTTAACTTAAAGAAGGTGTGATGCATAGAGAATGAAAATAGTAAAGGAGAACATGCTCCATGCATCTCGCCCGGCTGGTTACCATAAGCTTGGTCCCTGGATAATCCAAATGACCGAGGGCACTGGATATAGTTTCCTAGAATTCCAAGTATTTTGGAATTCCATGGAAAAACCAAGGACAAGATTGGGATCGAATTCATTCGGTTCCCAGTTAAGGGCCAGAAGGCCTCATTTAAAAGGTAACTGCTTCTGGCAACCAGCCGTGCTAAGATGCACATAGCATGCTGGAATTAGAAGAATGCAAAGAGACAGCATGATCACTAATAGAGCAGTACTAGGTACTGATCTTAATAGCAGAAGCAGCTTATCTGTTTGCGATATAGGGCTATCATAGTCTTATGATAGCTACAGTAAGGGGGTGCAAGTATTCTTGACGCCTCCGGGGCATCCGGCAAGCCGCCGGCATGCCGGAGCTCGCTCCAGCATAGATTCTGGCATTAGGACAGACAATTTTCAAAAGTCAGTTAAATACCAGGATGGCGGCCGCCGGCACAACGGCGGCACGCCGGCAGGGAGCGGCGGCTCCGGCAGTCGGAGGATGCCAGGTTGGTGACTGGGATAAGGATGGTAAAGGCTGTATCGGGTTGCCGGCAGTATATGCCGGCACTCCGGCGATCGACCGGCAAGCGGACGACTAGATAGGAGTAGGAGAGCCGCCGGTAGTAGCCGGCGGCAGCCGGCAGTCCCTCGGTACACGGGGGGCTGGCGGCAAGGTTAGGGAGAGTCACCAAGTAGGAGGCAGGTATTGCCGACAGTAGAGGCGGCAAGAGACCGGCACCCGGATAGGGAGAGAGACAGGGGGGAGGGGGGAAGGGATGTAGGAAGTACCATCAGGATTCCAGACATCCCTCCCCCTCCCTGAGGGGGTGTACCCATGATAGAGGCAGGCTCTAACATCCATGAGCAGGGGTCACTAGGGACCGGGAGCAAGGTAGCCCAAGGGAGGGCTAGGGAACACCCAAAGAGGGGGGGGGGGAGACTCCCATATGCAGAACTATACTAGTAACTAACCTTATAGGACACTATGAAGGTATATGTACCAGAGCGGACTGCACAAGGAAGCTCGGGTAGCCCTACTCTTCCACCCTAAGGAGGAGTTGTAGGACAGGGGACAGATGAGTATAAACTAACCTAAGCATAGGCTAGGCTATACAAGAGATAGGTGGGGAGGGAGAAGAGAGAAGTCTTCCCAGGAAGGGTTTCTGTACCAGAGCGGCCACTAAGGAAAGGGAGGACACTCCCTAACCTAAGATCAGGCAGATCAGCTAAAACGGTGCAAGAGTACAGTTTCAGCATGGAACAGAGAAACCTTCCTAACCTAACCTAGAACAGGGCTAAGAGTCCTGCACTAGGAAAGGAAGAAGACATATCGCTATCGCAGGAAAGTCATAGACTATCCTAGCCATAGAGGTAGGCTAGCCTAACCTCACTCTCGGACGCAGCCCTAAAGGGGGTTCATTCCTTTAGGGAGGACAGAGAGGCGATATATACTCTATTAGACAATTAATCCCTTTACTCAGAAAAGGAATCAAGGCTAAATAGAGGGAATGCCAAGGCAGGGGATGAAGGAAGCATATAGGGGTCCTAACATTAGGTTAGGCTAGAAAGAGTCACTGACTAGCCTATCCCCTATATGGTCCCTGAAGGCGAAAACATTTGCATCACTGTCAAAAGTATTGTAAAATAATAATGCCACTATCTTCATAACTTAGTCTAGGATCACTAATAAATCATGCATGAACACTTGTATGTAGGCTCCTGGCCTGGGGGCTATAGTAGCCGACTGGTATGAGGTCAATCGATGACCGATAAAAAGCGTCTAAACACGATATAAAAGTTCCTAGCTATGAAGACTAAATAAACTAATGTATTCGATTAGTATATAATGCCGGAAACGTTGTTGTGGCTAACTAAATAAGACATGCATAACAACAACGACGCCATAAAATGGCGGGTCCGGTAGAGGCACAGCTCTGCCACAAAACAGCAAATATTTCGAAAAGTAATATTTACTTTACGGCCAGAGCTTAATTAAACAATACTGGAACCTTGTACTCAACTTTCCAGAAGAAGGCGAGGCTGAAGGTAACGACATAGCGAAGATGCAAAACGATAAAGTTAACACAGGGAAAATCCGTCTAAGTAGGGCAGCTACTAAACAAAGGATGAAGACGGGCGTGACGTCATTAGAGCAATGGCGTCCGTTTGTTTACGTCTCGAGTATCAGTAGTAGCCACGAGTGAGATTAGCTGTGGAACGGCTCCCAGCTATTCTCAGTCCTTACACACCGAAGCATTAACTCTGTTCGGGGTGAAGATAGCTATGTGGCGCGTTCAGACATGCGCGTCCCCTGTTGTATTACGATGTCTTAAAGGGAAACCTTTGAGATACTCGCTCCAGAAGTTAGAATTCTGTGATAACCTGTGGTTAAATTCTCTGGGAATATCTTAGTAGTCTTATACCCAAGGAAGCTACCAAAAAGGAACCTTCCATCAGGACGCCATGGCTTGAGCCCAAAAAAAGTTATATCATGCATGGAAGTACTAGGGCCAAACGCCCAGGCTACTAAACCTCGCGAAGGGCGAGATCGGTTACCTAAATCGCATAACTAAAAACTAACGGCATCATATAAGCATTCCTAGAGGAGCTAGATAGCTAAATTATTAAAGCATAATAAACCAGGAACATCGCTCTAGCTAACTAAATGACCCATATGTAGTGAGCGACAGCACCCAGGATGCCTCCAGTAGGCATCAGCTCTTGTTTACGTTAATATCACTTTTGATTTAATCCAAAACAACAAGAGCTTACATTTATACAATGTAAAGATAATACTCGACTTTCCAGAGGCAGAAAAGGCCGGAGAAGGGATCATAATGTTGAATTATATCCAAAATAACGAGAGAATACAAGGGAAAACACCGAGTAGTAGAGCTACACAAAAAGGAATAAAGAGGGCGCTACCGCCTTCATCAGATACACACTGGAAACGGAATAGGAGAGATGCCTTATGAGCGGCTCTCTTTTCATTCTCGTTTCGGATTCTTGTCACTATATCCCCCTCGAAGCGTTAATACTGTTCGAGGCGAAGATAGCTATGTGACGTGTCAAGAATACGTCCTCAGATTTTATGCGATATCCCTGTGAGATTATTTAGGGATATTCGCTCCAGGAGTTAGAATTCTGGATACCTTATGGTAAAATTCTCTGGGAATATCACTGTAGTCAAATATACCCTAGAAAGCTACCTAATATGAACTTCCATCAGGACGACATAGCCTGAGCCCAAAATACAATTATCAATAAACTACGATATTTACTCTACACTAGACCAGTTTTGTAAGATAGCTCCCCCAAAAATATTATTTATTTCTGGTCTAAATCCCTCGATTCAGCTCGAGATAATCTGCAACCATGTTATCTTTGCCTGTTCGTTATCTTTACCTGATATATACTTTATCTTAATACAACATGGTTGCAAACATAATGACCCCATTATTAACCTTAGATTATTATTTTTCATGTTATTCATAAAATTTAAAGCAGTGTGATCGGAACGTACTATAATCTCTTAATTTTGTGTTCGACTAACATGCATTAAGAACCTGCTCAATGTTGCGATCACCGCCAGCAGTTCCGTTTCAACTGTCGAAGAGGTTCGTTGCTGCCTCTTCATCTTCTATGACATAAGACGCACAGGATGAAGAATTCCTTCCTTACCTTTTTGCAATAAGATAGTTCCGATCCCGTTATCTGACGCATCCGCTTGGATAAGGAATTTCTTTAGTGAAATCCGTTGGTTTCGAAGTTGACATGGCCTTCCTCAGTATTTTCCTTGTTCCTGATATCTCGATAACGTAGGTCCGTCCACTGCTTTCCTTCAAAATTTGGAATGGTTCTGGGAACTCGTTGGTGAGTGGAAATCTTTCTCAGGAGTAAGGCTCTCGGGTATAGGCAATAATGAATTAAATGTAATAGGAGTAACTCATGTTCAGTACAAGGTCGGTAAGCGTACGTTTGCCGATACCTTTATCGTTGTACAAAACATAGATATGTATCCAGCTGCAATTATAGGATACCCATCTATGGGCACTCAAAACATTACCTTAGCCCCTGCCAAACACGGCGTGTATATCAAAGGAAAATTCTATAAGTCTTCTAATACCTTAAAATCAGTTTTGGATAAAAAGGAGACGACAAATAAAACAGTAACGTATGTTGAAGAACCAATCACTTGTCTCGTGAATCAAGAAATAATATTTGCGACCAAACAGAATTCTCGTTCACCCGTAATATCAGCTTGCACGCAATTTATCGAGCCGAACGTAACTTTGAATATATTAGTGCGAGTTAAGAAAACTTTGCCGGGATCTGATATATCAATCCTTTCCGACACTAAAAACTAACGGATTGTCCGTCACCCAAGCCATTTATACAGTCGGATCACAACAACAATGTAATATTGAAGTCTGTAATTATTTAAATACCATTTTAGTTATTCACAAATATCAACATATCTTGAATGTGGAAGTTTATAAACATCGCATTCTTACCATCACTGAGATCAATCTCGCTCATTCAGTTGCGGATGAATCCCTTTTGCAATCTATAAAAAATAAAATCAATAAAGGCATTCAAGAAGAGGAAATTCAGCAGAAATATCATGATGTTTTCTCCACTACGGATGAATCCTTAGGTAAAACGGATGTCATAGAACACCAAAACAAGGTTAAAAGACAAGCAGAAAATTATCTATGTACCCTCGTACAGACTCCCTATGAAATTCCAGAATGAGATAAATGATGAAGTAGGTAAAATGCTTGAAGAAGGAGTCATTAGGAAATCGAACAGCCTTTATAATTATAATTTTCCATTAATAGTTGTACCGAAAAAAGATTGACCTTGGCGTATCTGCGTAGACTTCCGTCGCTTAAATGAGGAAACGATCCCTGATCGATTCTCAGTACCATGTACTGACGATATTTTATCTTTGCTAGGTCAGAACAAATATTTTACCAGTTTGGACTTACTTCAAGGCTTTCACCAGATACCATTAGATGAAGATAGTATCCCATACACTGCCTTCAGTACAGCCAGGGTACATTATGAATTTTTGCGTATGCCTTTTGGTTTATGTTGTGCTCCCATAACATTTACTAGAATGATCAACATAGTGTTTGGAGACTTGTTAGGGGACATATTACATGCCTGTATGGACGACCTTGTAATCTTTTCTAATACCTTAGAAGAATATCTACGTAAACTGGAACTAGTGCTACAGAGACTAAGACAGCATAATTTAAGGGTAAAGATTAGTAAGTGTGAATTCTTCAAAACAGAATTAGTCTATTTAAGTTTTACGGTGTATAGTCAAGGTCTTAAAGTATTCCACGATAAGGTGTCGGCTATCCGTAACTTTCCGATACCTACTAATGTCAAGGGAATACAGCAATTTCTAGGGTGTAGTGGGTATTACAGGCGTTTTATATGCAATTATTCAATAATAGTCGCTCCCCTAACTGATCTTATGAAGAAGGGCGTAGATTTCATATGGTCTGAGCAGCATCAACAGGTGTTTGAAAGATGAACTGTGTAGTTCTCCTATCTTAAAATTTCCTGACTTCGGTAAGGAATTCTTCATTGCAACAGACGTCTCAGACCTAGGAGTAGGTGGGGTATTGCTTCAGCAATATGACGAAAAGTTTTTCCCGATAGCTTTTTATTCACGTAAACTGAGACCTTCCGAAAGTAAATATGCAGTAATAGACAAGGAAAGGCTAGCTATTGTTAATTCACTAGTGCATTTCAAGTTCATAATATAAGGTTATCCCGTCAAGGTTCTTACTGATCATAAGCCCCTAACCAACTTCTTTAAAGGCTTTAGTCACAGTCCCAAACGAACTCGGTGGCATTTGATCATCCAAGACTTTGGCGCGAGGATTGGTTATTTACCTGGGAAAGCAAATATCATTGCTGACGCATTATCACGCAACCCCGCATCATCTTGTATGGAGCCATTAGCTGAATTAATAGATATATCAACATCCATGCCTATTGTTAAAACTGTATCTGAACAGGAAGATCTAGGCTGGAGCGCTGAACTAATACAGACTGAACAAAGAAAAGATCAGCAATTAGAAAAAAATAATAAATGCTTTGAACGGAAATCCTAAGGAAAAGGAATATATAAAGTATACGCAGCAGAATTATATAATCAAAGATAAGATTCTGTGTAGGACTGTGACAAGGAAAACCCGCAATACACCACATGTGACTAACTACCAGGTAGTAGTACCAATCTTATTTATATCCACTGTCCTAAATTAGTTGCATGCAAATCTATTGCATGGACACCCGGGGTTCTCCATAATGTCACAGAAAGCCAAACCATTGTTTTATTGGCATACGATGCCTACAGATATGAAAAAGCACATAGCTAATTGTCGCACTTGTCAGGAAAACAAAGGGCACACGAAGACACCTGTCAGCCTAGGGGCTTATCCCGTGCCCAATCAACACTTTGAAAGAGTACACATAGATTTATTAACAGGGTTTTACGAGTCAGACAGAGGAAATAAGCACCTCTTAGTAATTGTAGATGCTTTGACTCGATATACAGAACTGATAGCGATTAAAACTAAAACCACGATCGAATGCGCTAGGAAGTTTTACGAGTGCTACATTTGTAAACATGGAATTCCACACATTATAATCTCTGACTCGGGTGGAAAATCCAATAATAATTTCCTTAACTTGTTGTGTGAATTCCTAGGCATAAAGAAAATCAATACCATGATCTATCACCCAGCGTTGAATGGGCTAGTGGAAAGAGCGAATAAGAAGGTTTTAAACATATTAAGAGTTACACTAGGGGGATCAGACCCCAACTGGGATATTGCCATACCTGCGGTACTAAGTACTTTGAATCACTCATATCATGTATCTATTAAAATGTCTCCGCACGAGGCACTTTACGGTACCCCATCTAGAACGCCTTTCCATGTATTAACACCTATAATCAATTTATCAAATCCTCTAATGGATGTTATAAATGCAAGCATAAGTTGTTATAATATCCTTCAAGAGAATCTAGAAGAATCACAAATCATAATGAAAACTAATCATGATAAAATAGCGAAGCCAACTAAAACATATAACGTGGGTGATAAGGTATACATACAAGTAAATGTACGCAAAGGACTCAATACAAGCTGACACCTAAGTTTGAAGGCCCGTTTAACACTTTAGAAACATTAACGGCCTATAGATTTAGAGTTCAAAACATATCCCAACCCACTGATGAGAGAATCGTACCATTGGCTCACATAAGAAATTACAATAAGGTAGAAGGAAGTGAGGGAAATTTTTGTATCTATGAAACTTGTATTATATTTGTATGTAAACATTTTTATCCTTAAAACAGGAGTAATTTCATATATTTTTCTCATTGCAGGTTTATAAAATGAAGTTTTTATTGTTAGGAGTGATAGTGTTCGTTCAGACTTTTTTTTTCATGTGGGAAGAGCCCTTAAAGTAAAATTATAGATTTTAAATATGGCACTCTTGTAGAAAGAACAGAAGACGTTTTCATTAAAGCAAGCAATATAGTTATAGAAGAAGATATGCAAGCGATTTTCCTCCCATAGGATGATGTCATTAACCTAAAGAGCGACCTGTTTACATTCGCTGATTCGTTAAATGAAATGCATCAACGTCATTTTCCTATTAATACAGAGAGTTTGCTTGCACCAACATTAAGCGTTGCAGAAATATTATCATACGACTTACAAAATAAAACTGACGAGGCAGAAACTCTGGCTCGTGATCTACTCATGTGGACTGTGCGACACAATAACTTTGAAAGATGTAACCCATTTATTTTTGCTGCACTAAACATCTTTGGATCTGTTGCAAGTTTAGGCTTAGGAATTTCAAATTGTCTTAAAATCAATAATCCAAATAAGAAAATTGAATTTTTAGAACATGAAAACAAACTAGTTTTATCAGAACTGAGGAATCAATTAACATCAATTAATCAAATAATGAGTTTGGTGAACGAACATCCTAGTAATATCAGTCAGATTATGGAAGTACAAAACTTGCTGGCAACGTTAACGTATTATAATAAAAAAATAGATCATATCCATACTAAAATTTCCCATTTTATTGAGAAATCAAAAGACTATGTGGAAGCTATTACATTACCAACTAAGGGTGTTTTATGACCACATCTTTTGCCTATTAAAGACCTAACGTTAACTTTGGAGAACGGACGGGAGAAAATTGGTTATGTTCCTTTGTTAGACGCCCATAAGATAGAATTTTATTATAGTTTAATACCAGTAAGCATTGAAAATTACAGGATCATGATTACAATTCCCTTATTTTCTTCTGATGCCTGGTAATCATACAAAATATCACCATTCCCAACTTTCATGATGAATAACTCAAGTCCAGTAATATCCAGTTTGACAGGACACGTATTAATTTCCCCTGATAAGGACACATATACGGTCATTAGAGACTTAGGTAAATTAACTCACTATTCAGAAGCAAAGAATAATAAAGTAAGTACAGCTGACTCCTTTAAATTCCATCATATATCAATGGAGTCGTGCTAGTTTGGTATAGTGCTAAACGGTTCTCTCTCACATACACACGAAGATTGTCTGAAAAATCTTTCTCCTTTTGACGATAATAAGTTCAATTACAGATTGAACAATGGCTCGTGGATGCAATACGACAAGGCGGGCTTCAAGGTATCATGCCTGGACGGATCCACGACCCACTCCCAGGTCTTCGTTGCAGCTAACGAACTACACGGTCCAAGGAATTAACTCTATCTTCAGGGAACGGGCCTACTTCGCAAATTTCACATGGACCACTACAATCCCATCCTTACTTCTCCCACACAACGCACAGGTGGCTAATCGGTTGACGAAACTAGCCGAGATGGACCACTCGTCACCTACTTATGCAGGGGGTAATCTTCGTTTCTACGTGTCGCTGGCATCAATCAGTGTTACGGTGGTGATTCTTATTGCCGTTAACATCCTTGCTTGGCGTAGATTGAGGCAAAAACAGGTAGAGCTCCAGAAGAACGTTTTGCCATGTCCAGACAACACTCCTATTACATTGAAAGCATTTACATTTAGACCCATTTGAAATTGACCATTTCACTTGACTCGGGGGGGGGGGGGGGGGGTGGGGGGGTAAAATTGTCTGGAATTGAGAAGTGTGTGAAAAGCGATCAGCACGCTGGTAATATGTAGTTGAAGAGACTCCAGGACATTGTATTTGTATTATATATATAAACAGTTAATTCGAAAAGTATCTTTTGGGCACCTAATAAAATATTGTAGCCCTATATATTAAAATAGTATCTTTTGGGCACCTAATAAATTATCTAAGCCCTATATATAAATATATATATATATATATATATATATATATATATATATATATACATATATATATATATATATATATATATATATATATATATATATATATATATATATATATATATATATATATATATATATATGAAACTGTGGTGGATGTACGTACCAAGAATCTATATCTTGTGCACAATCATATCAATTTTGAAGTATTTATATCTTTACCAAGGTAACAAATATTCTTAATCAGTTACCAATGAACAATCATATCAATTTTGATGTATCTATATCTTTACAAAGGTAACAAATGTTCTTAATCAATTACTAATGAACGATAATATCAATTATAATATTTCTGTATATTTAACAAAAGTAACAACTATTCTTTAACAAGTTATATACATGTTCAGTTTTTTTGTGGTACCTCATAATCATTTGCTAGCATTATGCCATATATAGTATACATGGATCTGTATTTTCCATGCATTTTTCTTTATTTCATGACTATGTCCGTTTGATATGTATTGTTTTTTTACATATACTTTTTTGCATATTCGTCCTTAATCACTTGTTTATGGCTATGACTAAAATATATATCCAGTCACACTCCTAGGAAACACATTTTAACGTAACTTTTAATGTTCAATGCTTGAATGGTAGCTGTCTGAGCTAATGTAATGTATACATTAATAAACCCATGACCCAAGGGGTCATTGGGGAATTAGGAGTGTGACAACAGCCATAACAGGATGTGAAACTAGACTATGCTAAAGCAATGCTTGGAAAGTATTGCATGAGTAAACAGTTACGTATGTCTTGTAAACATGTCACAACGCCTTCCGTGGGAAGCAGATGACCTATTGAGTCCTACCGGAACCACCTGACTTCCGACCATAAGGCTACGTGATCATTTCACTTGTGCTTATGTAAAATGCTGAGATAGCTAGTGTTACGTTATCAATGCGAGCTTATTGTAAATCTGTTATATTCATCTTTTCATACGGAATGGTCATCCGACCAAACCATCCATACTCCAGTGATGGAGCCATAAATAAATTGTTTAAAGTTAACCTAAAACTTTGACTTATTTTAAGAAGAAACCTACAAGTCTAATATTTCTATATCACATTGAAGAGACATGAGGATGGAACCACAATGTGTACGTATAACATTCGCACACTAACAATTACATATAAAACGTTATATCATGATAAGAGGTAGTGTTACGTCCATGAAACAAAGCCTCGCCTTTATATAAACACAGGGAGGATCAATTAATATGCATGATTGGCAAGCAAGATTTTTTTCTTTAGTAGTAGTAGTAGTAGTAGTAGTAGTAGTAGTAGTAGTAGTAGTAGTAGTAGTAGTAGTAGTAGTAGTTCTTGTGAATCCAGTCGATATTCATTTAATACTTGGAATGAAAATTCTCTGTCTTCAAATTTTTCACTTACACATTCACATGAAGAACACTAGCTACAGTATATGGGCACTGCCTGGGAAACCTATCAAATAGAAAACTACGAATATTAATATCCTTCACGTTCCATAACACAATTCTATTCAGTAAATCCTTAAATCCTTAAAATCCTTAGGGTTGGTGTTTCCAAAAAGACGAATGCGTAAATGCATGCAAAGTTTTAGAAAAATTATATAGAAAAATACAATGTTCTATCATGACTATCACTGATGCTGTGATTATTCCATATCTATATTTTCTTTATTTTATTTTTATTTTTATCACGATTAAATTGTAAGTGTTTTCTACCATTTGCGAACTCATTTGAGCACAAAGGGATAATTTCCTATAGAACTTGTCAATTTTAGTAGTCTGAATATACTCATTCACAAAATAAATTGATTTTAAATGATTTAAAGATTATTAAAATAAAAAATTAAATTATTTTAGAACCGTTGGTCTTTAAATATACAAATAATTTAAGTAAATGATAAAAGCAAATAGACATTGTTAAAAACGAATGCATCCAGTTGTTTGTTTACAAAATGTCATAGTTGAGCCGATCGAGGTTAACGATATAGTCCTCTGGCCAACGCTGCCACATAAACTCTTTTTACAAAGCTCATAGTTAATGTAAGTATCCATCCAGTGTTTTATCTGTTATAAATGCTGATAGGGATTTTGTTGAGAGTTTGTAGAGGTGATAAATTCAAGTAAATTCTGCCCTAAGTGACTACCAGGCCACAACGCTTCCCTTATCTAAGATACTCTCTCCAATCAACGAACACTTATATTACTTAAAATAATAAGTGGACACCTATTATGGAGATCTAAAGTATCTCAGAAACCTTGGATTGCTATATAGGCTCCACTTATACCAATATATATACATATATATATATCCAAAACCCTTAACCTAAATTGCTGTGGCCTAACTTACCTTGGGCCTGCAACTCCCCTCCCCCCTTAACTTTGCACACTAATGATAGGTTCCATTATTTTCGGGAATATTAAGTAATATATTTTTTTTTTTACAGAACAACAAAGCCTTTCTTGGAAGAGTTGCGCGGATGACAGTCGATTGGTAAGTATAAGAGCGCTGATGTAGGTACATTTTGCAAGCAGTTGGCCATCTTATTTTAACAGATATATCTTTAATATAGGAAATTGGTGTCTGAAATAGCCTCTCTCCACCGATCTACAAACGTCCCACATTCTCTACTTGTTAGTAGCGTCATCAGATGACACGCTGATGTAGGTATATTTTGCTCGCAGTTGACCATCTTATTTTAACAGATATATCTTTGATATAGGAAATTGGTGCCCAAGATAGCCTGTGTCCACCGATCTACAAACCATCCACATCCTCTAATCATTATTATTATTATTACAAACTAGGCTAAAACCTTAGTTGGAAAAGCAAGATGCTATAAGCCCAAGGGCTCTAATAGGGAAAAATAGCGGTATCTATTAGAATATTTAGAAGCATTAATGAGATAGTAACATCCTTCATTTGAATGGCGAGTCATGTTAAAATTTGATGACTGTGGGTATATGTATGATAGTGGCAACCTGTAAGTATGATTATGGCTAACTTAGAATACGGAAGTGTAAGGGGGGTCACAGGGGGCCGTTAGCCCCTCTGTTAGGTAAGTGGGTAAGGACACGGACTGTAGGTTAAGTTAGGGGGGAAAGTTTAGGTTAGTTGATGCCCATTTTTAATCCACACAGAAGGAATTGGCTGCTGATATACAAAGGCTCTGATGACTGGAAGAATCAACTAGTAAATGTTTACAACGGATGTGCGGGCAGAATGAGTTTAACTTCTCACCTTTGCAAAAACTGTTGTGCGGCAAATGTTATTCATCTAGAAAATAAATGCATGCTTAGGTATTTTCGTGTATATTTACCCATGCACCGCTCAAAGTTACCATGATGTTTTCTGATTAAGAAGAAGGTATCCTAGGTTAGGTTAAGTAAGGTTAGGGCTTCAGTTGGATTATGGTGGTTTCGTAACGTCACCATATCATAACCGTTTATGTTTTGTCGTTTTGTGACAGCTCAGAACTAGCAAAAGAGTTCGACAGTAGTCACTTCGCATCTGAGAATTTGGTAATTTTTTAACGGTGTTTTGGTTGCTTCGTAACCTCTAAGATATGTGATTTTTTTTATTGTTTTGTCCTATTGTTCTTTGTTATTGTTAACTGCATTGAGATAATCAATTACTATATGTAAATTTTCTTCAAAGTATGTTTCTCTGTTTCATCTGTGGGATACAAATATTTCCTTTATATAATATATAAGGGTAGAAGGAATTCTTTAAATATGGTAAACAGCTTTTCTAGGAGAAGGCTACTCCAAAATCAAACCATTGTTTTCTAGTCTTGGGTAGTGCCATATCCTCTGTACCATGGTGTTCTACTGTCTTGAGTTAGAGTTCTCTTGCCTGAGGGTACACTCTGGCACACTATTCTATTCTATTTCTCTTCCTCTTGTTTTGTTAAAGTTTTTATAGTTTCTATATGATATATTTATATTAAAGTTACTGTTTTAAAATATTTTATATTTCCTTGTTTCCTCTCCTTATTGAACTATTTTCCCTGTTGGAGCCCCTGGCCTTATAGCGTTCTGCTTTTCCAACTCGGGTTGTAGCTTAGCAATTGATAATAATAATAATAATTGTGTAGTGTACATAGGCTTATGTCACTTACAAGAACACAAGAATTTAAGTAATTAATTTAGTACAGTATATGTATGTTACAGCCCATATTTTCTAATCGTTTTCCTGTCAAAATTGTCAGTTCAAAACTAAATGTATACACTATATGGTTTACGTAAGAAGAGAAAACATCACAGTCGCAACTTATCGTATCTTTATTACATACATAAAGGTAAAAATAAGAAATTAGTATAGTGTATGGAGAGTGCATAAGGTTAAAACATGATAAAAAAAAGTAAATTGAAAAAAATCACAACTGTTTTACATGTCTTGTGAGTCCATCTTTCACATAAATCACACAAGATGGCCTGCTGTTTGGGGCATACAATGTTGTTACACATAACACAAACATCTCTGATTTTTATTCTAACAATGTGACAATTCTGTTAGAATGAGGTTTACTTAAGTTAATAAGTATTTCTATGCAAACTGTTGTT
Source organism: Palaemon carinicauda (assembly GCF_036898095.1). NCBI lineage: Eukaryota > Metazoa > Arthropoda > Malacostraca > Decapoda > Palaemonidae > Palaemon > Palaemon carinicauda. The sequence goes on from NC_090756.1 coordinate 83,154,636, forward strand.
AATTATTGCCTCAACCAAAGTACAATATTAGAAATAAAATTGTTGATAATTGTTTTGGAGGTCTCTAATTACTATTAGTCAGCCCTTTATTGATAATAAACTTTATTTATTGTTTGTAATAACTTGCAAACACAAACTGTTTTTAATAATTAACTAATTAAAATCCTTATTATTGACAAAATTGGCCAGCTTCTGTAATATAATGTGTCAATGATTTATGTTACGAAATAAGTTATCGTAACCTTGCCATATTGTAACTGCATGTTTGGCTGTTTTGTAACAGATCAAAAGTAGCAATTAAGTTTTCATAACAGTTTGCCTTACTACCACCAACATTGCCACCGACAAGAAAGAACAATAGAACAAACCAATAAAAAGAATTGCAGATCTCTTTAGGTTAAAAAACAACCAAAACTTGGTTATGAAATGACCAAATTCTTGGCTACGAGGAGGCAAGGGTATGAAATGACTAGTTTAGTAGTTAGTAGAGTAGACTATTGTAACTCATTGTATTGTAATTTACCTAATTATCGTCTTGAGAAACTTCAAATGATTTTGAATAGAGCTGCTAGACTAATTGTTGGTATATCCCCGTGAGAACATATTACTCCAACCTTGATTAAATTACACTGGTTACCAGTCAAAGCAAGATTTATCTTTAAACTTTGCGTCTTAACATATCAAGCTATTAACACGGGAGAGCCATTGTATCTTAAAGGCTGCCTGAAAAGATACGTAGTAGGGCCTGGTGTTCATACACGCCTTTCCCATGATGATTTCAGACTTGATGAGCCTCGTGCAGCGACCACTCTTGGTACGAAAACTTTTAAGCACAGCGCTCCTAGATTGTATAATCAACTTTCGGCATCAGTTAAGTGTGCTGAAAATATCTTTCAGTTCAAAAAGCTATTGAAAACCCATTTATTTTCACTCAGCTATAACACTGAGACAAATGCAATTAACCCTATTTATATTACATAGACTTTTAAATTTTTAACTATAATATAAGTGAATTGGAAATCCTGTCTGAACGCTTAATAGCGAAAGCAGGGATACTTGATAAACCGTCAGACATAGACATAGACATAGTGTGTATTGTCACCTATGTTCTTTATCCTCCTCATAGATTTTGTAATGTGTAGAACAGTTGGAGAAGGTTGAGAGGGATTGGACTGGATTGGTAAAAGTAAATTAGCAGAATTAGAGCATACTGAGGACGTTATCTTTATTAGGAGAACACATAATGATCTGCAATGCTTACTTGCCAGAATGCAGGGAATATTACACAAAGTTGCCCTTAAGATGAATAGAAGACTGACAGAGATGATGAGAACAGAATATGCAATGCAAGACGAAAATATCATTAGATGAAGAAAGGATTAAGAAGGTGGAATCAGTTAAGAATTTATGAACTATGATCTCCAATACAGGCTCTTTAGAATTATAGTTTTTTAATGAAAGATTGAAAAAAAATTAACAATGCCTAGATTAAGTAGAATTTGGAAATCATATCACCAGAAATTACACATAAACATAAAACTTTTTATCACTTTGGTGAGATCAGTGTTACTCTATGGATATGAGTCATGATATGTCAATGATACAACCTCCCATAGGTTATGTAGATTTGAGGACAAAGACTACAGAAGAATATTTACATTTAAATAGCAGGACAAGATTAGAAATGAAACTTATAAGAGAGCTTACTCGAGTGCCATATGTGGATGAGATCATGGTGAGGGGTAGAAGAATATGGTTTGGGCATGCTCTTCGCACTCCCCAAGAGAGATTAGTTCACCAAACATTCAAGTGGGCTCTACTAGGCAATAGAAGAGTTGGAAGACCCGGTCCTACATGGCTGATACGCATGATTGCCCGTCAAAACAGCTACACTGAGTGTTAAGTAGAATAGGGTTCTATTGCCATCAGATTTGGCCTATGTTTGAAACCATCAAAGATGGTATTTTTAGCAGTTTGTGTATTAGGTGCATGGCAGTGGATGAAATCTGGGTCAGCATGGGTCTTCAGAGAACATTCTCTGACTTTCTGGCCAGGCAGCCTTAACTTGCTTGTTCTATGTTGGTCAGTGAATGGTTCCTTATGTTGATAAAGTGTAGTGCCTGTAGCATGTAGAGTCCATTTCCTTGCTTAAAGCAGAATCTGGTACACTAGTGACAGCTGTAGAAGAAGGTTGTCTACGTCTCTTTTTAAGATGCTGGCTCTCTCATTGGTGATCCCTGTGATATGTCGACCAATAAGATTTTCTGTGCCACTTTGCTTTCTTTGCTTTCAAATCGGTTGTAGTATATCCATGTAATCATTTGCTGATCTGTAAATATACAGCATCTTCATACTGTCCTCTAGCATGTACAAACTGAAAGAAATTATATATATATATATATATATATATATATATATATATATATATATATATATATATATATATATATATATATATATATATATATATATATATATATATATATATATATATATATATATATATATATATATATATATATATATATATATTTTTTTTTTTTTTTGATGCACAATTTAAGATCAGTTTCTCATTTTGGTTTCTCAAAAGCCCGTGTCATGCTACAGGCAAGGCAATCTGCATGAATGAATGAAATGACTGCTACATGCAACATGCTCACTTTAGGGACCCTATAGGAGGGATATAGATGTGTATTGATTATTCTAAGACCCTAACTATCATGTAAAAAAGTCAGATGATGTGAGTAATCATTGGTCATCTCCCTGAAAAGCAAAAATAGATATGGCTGTACATGTTGCTTTGGGTAGTTAGTGGCATAGTGGCTGAAAAGTTTATAACAAACACTATTAATTTCATCATACAGGTAAACAACCATTCTACAGTGAAATGGTAGTTCTGAATGTACATTTGCAGATAAACATTTTAGATAAACTCAATTGAATATTCTGGTACATCAGACTTTAAAAATAAAGTTTCCTTAATGCAGTAGTTTTCGGCTCATTGTGCCTTTTCTACTTTTACGCTGAATTAAGGTCACAAGAACGTAATGGAAAAGAAGAAAAAAAAAAAAAAAAGGCGACATCATTTTGCACGTCCCAATAATACAAGGAACACATTCATAATAATAGCAAAAAATTAGTGTGTAATACCAACCGGAAACACAGTTTGTTGCAGTGCCCCCCCCCCTCCCACTACACAATAAAGACGACTGGCGAAATCTAACCAATGCCCTTCGTGTCAATAAGCGTAGGAGGAGATGATAATGATGATTATATATATATATATATATATATATATATATATATATATATATATATATATATATATATATATATATATATATATATATATATATATACACACACACACACACACACACACACACACACACATATATATATATATATATATATATATATGTATATACACATATATTTGTATTTTTATTGTTGATCTGCAAATAATATCTGTTCTCCAAATCTTTCACTTATTTTCTGGAATCCTGTAGAAGAAATGACATATCTCCTCTTCATTTCCTATACAGATGATTTACGAACCAAGGAGAAGTGAAATACCACACGTATTGTTCACCTGACGCATCTGAACTATCGCCCCCTCCTGTAGCTCGTTCCATTATTGAACGAAAACAGACCAACAAATAAGGTAAACATCGCATCGGGCCATCCGTAACAAAATGAAAAATGTCTATTTATTTTCCAGACATCATTTCTCTCTGTGAAATCGTTTCTGTACTGAATCATTGAAGGATTATAACAGTATATTTTCTTCTAACAATAAAGTTTTACATTTCCGAGTTTAATGGTTTAAATGTCGTTCGTGAATGGCAGAGGACAGGGACAGTCACATGTGATTAGCGTTCAAGCCTCATCTCCACACAAGCTAGGGCCAGGAAGGGTCCGGCAATGGCTACTAATGACTCCAGAGATTTTATTTTTATAATAAACATCACTTAGAAAATAAAATTAGCTTGATATCTTTTTAAAAATCTAGTTTTTTTTTATTTCATTTATTACTCTTGCAAACATGTAACACTTAAGCGATGTGTCATTATTATTGTTATTATTATTATTATCATCATCATAATCATCATCATCATTGTTATTATTACTTGCTGAGCTACCTCCTGTGACAAGCCGAGAGAGGCTGTCACTAAGAAGGCAGGATGAAAGCAACTGAGTAACTTTATTACAGAACATCAGCTTATATATACAATAAGTCCAGGCAAAAAGGACATAAAAACATAACAGGCAATTTCATATTCAACTGACAATTGGTTCTGTTAACAGTTAACGGTGAGAAAAACAGACATGTTTATTCTGGTCCCTATCAGTGCGAGGGAAGAGCGAAGATACAAAGCATAATATGTATATAAAAAAAAGAAATATCGTTATTATGAACGATCGTGTGACACATGGTTGGTATATGGCTCCCCCCCTAAAAATGACATACTGTACATGTTAAATAGGGTGCCCTGGCCTAGAGAGGCGTACTGTAGGTGGGTCATCTGGCTGGAGATAAGTAGGTTTTAGACAATCAATGGAGACCCAGTCTTCTTTGCCACGAATGTTTAGAAGGAATGCTTTCTGACTACTTCGGATCACAAGGAAAGGGCCCGTGTAAGGGGGCGTTAGTGTTGGCTTGCTAGTTTCGTTGTGTAGGAAGACGTGGGTTGCAGAGTGCAAGCCTTTCGTTATGTGAGGCTTCGCCGGGAGCTTGTGAATCTGGCGGCATGGAGTAAATTTCCCCACAACGTAACGTATGCGCTGGAGATCGTCATCGGAGGTTGCAGAAGGAAAAAATTCGGCAGGGACGACGAACGGGTCGCTAAACACCATTTCAGCTGCCGAGACGTCGAGGGGGTCTTTAGGAGTGGTCCTTAATCCCAGGAGAGCTCAGGGAAACTGAGTAAACCAGTTGGAATCTTTGCAGCGGGACATCAAAGCTGCTTTGAGGGTGATATAAAAACGTTCAACCATTCCATTGGCAGCGGGGTTGTAGGCAATTGTCTGATGTAGGGTGATGCCCACGAGATTTGCTAATGATATCCACAATTGAGAGTTGAAAGTGGTACCCCTGTCAGAAGTGATATGCTCAGGGATTCCAAATCTTGTAATCCATCCTGAGAGTAAGGCAGATGTACATGAGACGGACGTTGTAGTTTCCATGGGAATGGCTTCAGGGTGACAAGTGGAGCGGTCGATGAGGGTAAACAGGTAACGATGTCCTTGTGATGTGGGTAGGGGGCCTAAAACGTCGACGTGAATGTGAGCGAAACGACATTGAGGTTAAGGAAAGGTGCCCACTCCTGAATCCGTGTGTCGATGTACTTTGGAAGTTTGGCAAGAAGTACAGGCGGGGACCCAATCCTTAATTTCCTTAGAAATGCCGTGCCAAATGAACTTCGTCTTCAGCAGCTGTGTACTAGAACGGCACGAGGGATGTGAAAGGCCGTGAATGAAATCAAACACCTGTCAGCGCATGGGAGCAGGAATCCAAGGTCGCGGTCTACCAGTACTGACGTCACAGAGGAGGGTGGTGTTGGACTCGTTGAAGGGGATGTCTTCCCAATGGAGGAATGTGCAGGATGTCCTACATGCTTTATATTCTGGATCCTGTCGTTGGGTGTCAGCCAAGGCATTATACTCCAATCCCAGCTGAACGGTGGCCAACGTGGTTCTTGACAGGGCATCGGCAACGTGATTCATTTTCCCAGGGACTTGTTAAAGGGTAGAATTGTATTCTGGCACGGCGGAGAGATGTCGGCATTGACGGTTGGACCAGGCATCAGACTGTCGAGTGAAGGCATGCACCAGAGGCATGTGGTCTGTGCGAATGACGAAGGGCGTACTTTCTCAGAAATGGTGAAAGTGACGGACAGCCAAGTGCACCGCCAGCAATTCGTGATTGAAGGTAGAATAACCCGATTCTGCCTTGGACAGTTTTCTGCTGAAGAAGGCCAATGGGCGAGGCGAGCCGTTGACCACCTGTTAAAGGACTGCACCAATAACAATGTTGCTGGCCTCGGTGGAGAGGAGATGGGCATGTGGGATGGAAAAAGTGAGAGCAACAGTGGTTGATAGGGCCTTCTTTGCATAATCATACTAAATTTCAGTAAGGATTTTTACTTAACAATTATGTCTTTTCATCATTATCTATGAGCAAATACATAACCAATACTTCTTAATCACAAGAAAAAAAAAAATATTTTCAATAACATTTAAGTATGTTAGATTTTCATATCATATTTATCATTTCTGCATTAAACGAAAAAGCAATTTATATTCATAGTCCTAAAAATATATTATAAAGAGATTCATATATTACCCGTTTTCTATTAGTGTTTATTCAAAAGTCTATAATACTTTTCATTTAGTTATGTTCTTGATCATCATTGCAACACAAAATAAAAATACCTTTATCATCATTGCAACACAAAAATACCTTGATCACCATTGCAAAGCAAAATAGAAAAAAATCTGGATCATTATTGCAAAACAGAATGAAAATACCTCTATCATCATTGCAACAAAAAATAAAAAACCTCGATCATCATTGCAGCACAAAATAAAACACCTCAATCATTTACGCAACACAAAATAAAAATACCTCTATCAGCATCACAACATAAAATAAAAAATTAAAATACCTTGATCATCATCACAACACAAAATAAGAATAGCTCAATCATTATTGAAACACAAAATGAAAATACCCCGAAATAGCTCGATCATCATCTCAAACAAAATGAAAATACGAAAAAAACTCAATCATCATAGCAACACAAAATACAAATATCTCGATCACCATTGCAACACAAAAGAAAAATAGCTCAATCATCATTGCAACAAAAAATGAAAATACCTTGATTGTCATCGCAACACAACAAAATTTCTCAATCATTATTGGAACATGAAATAAGAATACCTTGATCATCATCGCAACACAAAATAAAGATAGCTTGATCATCATTGAAACACAAAATGAACATACAACGATCATCATAGAAACAAAAAATAAAAATACCCTGATCATCATCTCAAAACAAAATGAAAATGCCTCGATCATCATCGCGACACAAGATAAAAATATCTCGATCATCATTGCAACATAAAATAAAAAATACCTCGATCATCATTGCAGCACAAATCAAAATACCTCGATCATCATTGCCACACCAAATAAAAATATGTATATCCTGGAACTATTCCGAAAAGTCTATCACTTATCAATATTGAACTGAATGACTGCAAATCAAGCGAGCAGCTAATTCAAGCAAATATCCTTATTCGAGCAACGACTGCAAAAAAGTACAATTAGCATAAAGATAATTAGCCTTTGCACTAATGGGGTTCCGCATTGTCATCTACTCTAATCCATAATTACAACAACCAATTAGTGTAAGATTGGACCTGATTCAAAGTCTCTCACTGTCCTTAAGGTAAAAGTAAGTGATTATGAATTATTCTTTTACCTGTTCTACCCGTTGATGGATCTGCCCAATTATTCCGGATTGTATCTCATATATAGTTTTTTTTATTATCATTGGAAAGTTTTGATAATAAATTTCTTATCATTCACTATGTAGTTTTTTTTTATTATCATGAGGAAGTTTTCATGTTAAATTTCCTAATAATAGTAAGAATATATAGTTTTTATTATATAACTTTAATTTTTATATTAATTTTTTTTATTAATGATTAGAATATTTTGTATATTTTTTATTATATAAGGACACATGATATTAAATTTCCTATTCATTGTTAGAATATATATATATATATATATATATATATATATATATATATATATATATATATATATATATATATATATATATATATATATATATATATATATATATATATAGTTTCAATATATATATATATATATATATATATATATATATATATATAGTTTCATTAATCATACAAGGAAAGGATTTTATATTAAGTTTTCTATTAATAATTATAATATATAGTTTTACTAATTATTCAAAGAAACTTTTGATATAAGATTCCCTATTCATAGTTACTATATATAGAATTTTTTTTTTTAATTACCTGAGGAAACATTTGATATTACATTTCCTATCAATGGTTAGAATATATCTCGCATCACCAAAATATCTACATTTCACCCTAACTTTTAATTTTGTGGATTAAACTCTATCCAACACTTAGCCGTTAATTAAATAAAATATTATTTAGAAAATCATCATCAGTAAAAAAATACATCTAGATTTTGCCCCCTTTTTTTTCTTTGAATGATAAAGTTAAAGAATTTCTTTATCGCACCATACAACCCAGACAACCACATCTAACTCTCGGATCAGAAAAGTTTATTTTGCTTTTTAGTTTTAATCAATTTATTACACCTATAGGCGTGAGACATTTCAGGATACAGTAACAATAATATAATTTACATTATAGTAAGTATGTTATACCAAGGAGAATTCACATGGAATACAAAAATAAACAAAATGAAAAAAAAAATTTTCTTAAAGATTCCCAGTCTTTCTTCTCGGGTTCCTTCAGACAGAGATTGACCTTCGACGCGTCGCAAAAAAATAACCATTATCTCGACTAACGGGATAGATAAAGAGATTTTCCGGCCACTGGGGCAAACCACGGGTTGCCATTTATCCAGCTTTGTTTGTGTGTGTGTGAAAGAGAGAGAGAGAGAGAGAGAGAGAGAGAGAGAGAGAGAGAGAGAGAGAGAGAGAGACTCCTGCAAGCCTTTTTCATGTCGAGTGATTTTCAGATCTGCAGCAAGTTTTGAAAAATGTGTTGAAAAAATATGGAAGGAGAGAGAGAGAGAGAGAGAGAGAGAGAGAGAGAGAGAGAGAGAGAGAGAGATTCCTGCAGACTTTTTTCATGTAGGGTAATTTTCAGATCTGCAGCAAGATTTGAAAAAAACGTGTTGAATAAATATGGAAGGAAAGAGAGAGAGAGAGAGAGAGAGAGAGAGAGAGAGAGAGAGAGAGAGAGCCTAGTTCAAACATTTCTTACACTTAATCGATTGATCACAGCCTTTTGTTTACTGAAACTAATTCATGTTCTGCAAAAAAAAAAAAAAAAAAAACAGAAAAAAGTATCTGATAACCACTGTTTCTACCACATGGCTTAATGACTTTCTCTTTATCTAAAAACACTGACATTTTATCAATCACTTTCTTTCAATATTGTTCTTTAATCTTTCATCTCTGAGTATTTTTCCCCGTTCCACAGCTATTCTCAATATTTCCCCCTTTATCAACATTCCATGTTCTATCTCTCGATGTATGCTTTAATCTCTCTTTATCCTTTTCTCCCTATTCCAGTCTTTATCGGCTATTGTTACGTCCTCTATTTCTTCTTTTATTCGTTGATGGTCCCAAGTGAATCCTGCGGAAGCTTTTGTTCAACTAATTCCATTTATTTTTTCTATTTTATCTGTATTGGTGTTTCTGATGTAGTCTTCTAAAACTAATATGCCAACAGAGGTTCAATCGTGTCACCTGGTGTGCCGGGAAGTCGGAGAAAACTCGCTGGTAAGAGACTGATGTCTCGCCAGGTAAATCCTGAACCGCAGATTAGCACGCGCGCGCGCACACACACACACACATATATATATATATATATATATATATACTATTACTTGCTAAGCTACAACCCTAGATGGAAAAGCAAAATGCTATAAGCTCGAAGCCTCTCCGCCAGGGAAGATAGCTCAGTGAGGAATAGAAATATGGGAAGTACAAGAAGAGTAATTAGCTACTGAAAAATATATTTTAAGAGAAGTAATAACATGGAAATAAATTTTCATACGTAGTATATAAAAACTTAAAAAAAAGAGGAAAGAGAAATAATATAGAAAAGTGTGCCCTAGTGTAACCTCAAGCAAGAGAACCCTAGCCCAAGACAGTGAGAGACCAGACCAAGGTACAGAGGCTATGGCACTGTCATGTGATGACAGGGAAGCAAATGAATATGCA
>NC_090756.1:83172130-83173746 GCF_036898095.1 Palaemon carinicauda
CCCTTGTTAGCAGAACACCCCAAGATTTGCAATGCTTGCTTACCAAAATGCATGAAGTATCACACGAGGTTGGGCTAAAGATAAATAGAAGAGAAATATGAGAACGGAGTATGCAATGGAAGAAGAAATATCACTGGAAGGAGAAAGGATTAATTAGGTAGAATCATTCAGGTAAACAGGAACTATGGTCTCCAATACAGTGTGCTTAGAATTTGAGTTTAGTGGAAGATTGAAAAAAAAGCTAACCAGACAATGGCTAGGTTAATTAAAATTTTGAAATCAAATCGCCTTAAATTACATCCAAAAATGAGACTACATATCAGTTTTGTGAGATCTGTGTTGCTCTATGAACATGAGTCATGGTATAAAAATGAAACAATTTTCAATAGATGTAGTAGATTTGAGAACGAAGTCCTCAAAAACATATTGTGTGTTAAAAGGCAGGACAGAATTAGAAATGAAATTGTAAGAAAGATTACTCGAATGCCATATGTGGATGAGATCATTTTGAGGGGCAGATGGAGATGGTTTGGGCATGCTCTTCACACTCCCCAAAAGAGATTAGTTCACCTAACATTCAGCTGGGCTTCACAAGGTAATAGAAGAGTTAAAAGACCGATGTGTACATGGCTGAGGACTATGAAGCGGAAAAGTAGGAGATAATGAATTGAGAAGTATTGAATTAAAAGCTCAAAATAGTCACAAAAGAGGCATGAGGGAAATTATATATATATATATATATATATATATATACTGTGTATATATATAAGTATGTGTATAAATATATATATATATATATATATATGTATATATATACACATGTATTTGTATATATAGATATATACAGTATATATATATATATATATATATACTGTATATATCTATATATACAAATACATGTGTATATATATATATATATATGTATATATATACACATGTATATGTATATATAGATATATACAGTATATATATATATATATATATATGTATACTGTATATATCTATATTTACAAATACATGTGTATATATATATATATTATATATACATATATATGTACATTTATATATGTACATGTATATATATATATATATATATATGTACATATATATATATGTATATATATATATATATATACACATGTATTTGTATATATAGATATATACAGTGTATATATATATATATATATATACATATATATATATATATATATATACTGTATATATATATATACAAACACATGTGTATATATATATATATATATATATACTGTATATATCTATATAAACAAATACATGTATATATATATATATATATATACATGTATTTGTATATATAGATATATACAGTATATATATATATATGTATATATATATATATATATATATGTATACATATACACATGTATTTGTATATATAGATATATACAGTATATATATATATATATATATAACACATGTATTTGTATATATAGATATATACAGTATATATTTATATATATAAATATATATATTTATATATATATATATATATATATACATGTACATATATAAATGTATATATATATGTATATATATATATATACACATGTATTTGTATATATAGATATATACAGTAT
>NC_090756.1:83174246-83179246 GCF_036898095.1 Palaemon carinicauda
CAGTGAATATTGTGTCACGTACATCTAAGAAATTGGTATGTATACTATATAACAGGTGTATGGCATATATATATATATATATATGTATATATGTATATATGTATATAATATATATACCAAATATATATATATATATATGTGTGTGTGTATAATATATATATATATGTGTGTGTGTATATATATATATATATATATGTACTGTATATATATATTTAATTAATTTTAGCCTGACCAGTCCTCGGGGGAGTGAGTAACCAGAAAAGACAAATGCCATCGTTATAACTCGTTGAATAGTTATATATATATACATATATATATATATATATATATGTGTGTGTGTGTGTGTGTGTGTATGTATTTATATACATATACATGTATATATATATATATATATATGTATGTAATATTGAAGTCATATATATATATATACATATATATATATATATATATACTAAAACCTGTCCTTAAAATATTTTAATTGTTTATTGCTTTGCTTCACTTATAATATATTTATTTCCTTGTTTCCTTTCCTCACTGGGCTAATTTATTCTGTTGGAGCACTTGAGCTTTTAGCATCATGCTTTTTCCAATTAAGATTGTATATATATATAAAAATATCTATCTATCTATATATATATATAATTATATTATATCTATATAATTAGGTATACTATTATTACTAGCTAAGGTACAATCTTAATTGGAAAAGCTTGATGTTGAATGCTCAAGTGCTCCAACAAAATTAAATAGCCCAGTGAAAAAAAGGAAAGCAAGGAAATAAATATATTATAAGTGAAGCGATAAAACAATTAAAATATTTAAAGGACAGTTTTAGTATATATATATATATATATACATGTATATACATACACACACACACACACACATATATATATATATATATGACTTCAATATTAACAATATATATATATATATGACTTCAATATTAACATATATATATATATATATGTGTGTGTGTGTGTGATGTGTGTGTGTAATAGGTGTATAGGTGTGTGTGTGTGTATGGGTGTATGTGTGTGTATGGTTGTTTGTGTACGTTTATGTATATACTGTGTAGTGTATATATGTGTCTGTGTAAATTTATATGTACATATACTTTTTTCTCATGTGTTTTTCCCTTTTCCACTAATTAATCATTGATTGAGGTTTCTGGCTGCAGGCAATGTCCCCCAACTATTCAACGAGTTATAACGATGGCATTTGCCTTTGCTTGTTATTCACCCACCCGAGGACTGGTCAGGCCAAAATTAATTAATATTGTTGGCCAAACCTCTAGCAATAGACCGAACGTCTTTCATTTTATACATATATATATATATATATATATATATACGTATATATATATATATATATATATATATGGATAAATATCAACACAACATCATGTTCAAATAGAAATAAATTTCTACCTCATACTTGGGATCGAACGCTAGCCCCTTCTAATGAAAGGCCAGGTCGAAACCAACCATGCCACGAGAGCCCATAAAAGGAAATCCGAACCTGACGCTAATCTAGCAGTCCGAGGATTTACCTGGCGAGACATCAGTCTCTTACCAGCGAGTTTTACCCCGATTTCCCCGGCCCACCACGTGACACAATTGGTAGTAATTCATTCAAATTACCCCTAATGAGTCAATATGGATAAATATCAACACAACATCGTGTTCAAATAGAAATAAATTTCTACCTCATACTTGGGATCGAACACTAGCCCCTTCTAATGAAAGGCCAGGTCGAAACAAACCCTGCCACGAGAGGCCATGAAAGGAAATCCGACACCTGACGCTAATCTAGCTGTCCGAGGATTTACCTGGCGAGACATCAGTCTCTTACCAGCGAGTTTTACCCCGATTTCCCCGGCCCACCACGTGACACAATTGGTAGTAATTCATTCAAATTACCCCTAATGAGTCAATATGGATAAATATCAACACAACATGGTGTTCAAATAGAAATAAATTTCTACCTTCTACTTGGGATCGAAACGCTAGCCCCTTCTAATGAAAGACCAGGTCGAAACCAACATTGCCACGAGAAGCCATAAAAGGAAATCCGAACCTGACGCTAATCTAGCTGTCCGAGGATTTACCTGGCGAAACATCAGTCTCTTACCGGCGAGTTTTACCCCGATTTCCCCTGCCCACCACGTGACACAATTGGTAGTAATTCATTTCAAATTACCCCTAATGAGTCAATATGGATGAATATCAACACAACATCGTGTTCAAATAGAAATAAATTTCTACCTCATACTTGGGATCGAACGCTAGCCCCTTCTAATGAAAGGCCAGGTCGAAACCAACCATGCCACGAGAGCCCATAAAAGGAAATCCGAACCTGACGCTAATCTAGCTGTCAGAGGATTTACCTGGCGAGACATCAGTCTCTTACCAGCGAGTTGTACCCAATTTCCCCCGGCCCACCACGTGACACAATTGGTAGTAATTCATTCAAATTACCCCTAATGAATCAATATGGATAAATATCAACACAACATCGTGTTCAAATAGAAATAAATTTCTACCTCATACTTGGGATCGAACGCTAGCCCCTTCTAATGAAAGGCCAGGTCGAAACCAACCATGCCACGAGAGCCCATAAAAGGAAATCCGAACCTGACGCTAATCTAGCTGTCAGAGGATTTACCTGGCGAGACATCAGTCTCTTACCAGCGAGTTGTACCCAATTTCCCCGGCCCACCACGTGACACAATTGGTAGTAATTCATTCAAATTACCCCTAATGAAATCAATATGGATAAATATCAACACAACATCGTGTTCAAATAGAAATAAATTTCTACCTCATACTTGGGATCGAACGCTTAGCCCCTTCTAATGAAAGGCCAGGTCGAAACCAACCATGCCACGAGAGCCCATAAAAGGAAATCCGAACCTGACGCTAATCTAGCTGTCCGAGGATTTACCTGGCGAGACATCAGTCTCTTACCAGCGAGTTTTACCCGATTTTCCCCCGGCTCACCACTTGACACAATTGGTAGTAATTCATTCAAATTACCCCTAATGAGTCAATATGGATAAATATCAACACAACATGGTGTTCAAATAGAAATAAATTTCTACTTCATACTTGGGATCGAACGCTAGCCCCTTCTAATGAAAGGCCATGTAAATCCTCGGACAGCTAGATTAGCGTCAGGTTCAGATTTCCTTTTTATGGCCTGTTGTGGCATGGTTGGTTTCGACCTGGCCCTTTCATAAGAAGGGGCTAGCGTTCGATCCCAATTATGAGGTAGAAATTTATTTCTATTTGAACACGATATTGTGTTTGATATTTATCCATATTGACTCATTAGGGGTAATTATGAATGAATTACTACCAATTGTGTCACGTGGGTGGGGCCGGGGAAATAAGGGTAAAACTCGCAGGTAAGAGACTGATGTCTTGCCAGGTAATTCCTCGGACAACTAGATTAGCGTCAGGTTCGGATTTCCTTTTATGGCCTCTCGTGGCATGGTGTGGTTTCGATCTGGCCTTTCATTAGAAGGGGCTAGTGTTCGATCCCAAGTAGGATGTAGAAATTTATTTTCTATTTGAACACGATGTTGTGTTGATATTAATCCATATTGACTCATTAGGGTTAATTTGAATGAATTACTACCAATTGTGTCACGTGGTGGGCCGGGGAAATCGGGGTAAAACTCGCTGGTAAGAGACTGATGTCTCGCCAGGTAAATTCTCGGAAAGCTAGATTAGCGTCAGGTTCGGATTTCCTTTTATGGGCTCTCTTGGCATGGTTGGTTTCGACCTGGCCTTTCATTAGATGGGGGCTAGCGTTCTATCCCAAGTATGAGGTAGAAATCTATTTCTATTTAAACACGATGTTGTGTTGATATTTATCCATATTGACTCATTAGAGGTAATTTGAATGAATTACTACCAATTGTGTCACGTGGTGGGCCGGGGAAATCAGGTAAAACTCGCTGGTAAGAGACTGATGTCTCGCCAGGTAAATCCTCTGACAGCTAGATTAGCGTCAGGTTCGGATTTCCTTTAATTGGCCTCTCGTGGCATGGTTGGTTTCGACCTGGCCTTTCATTAGAAGGGGCTAGCGTTCGATCCCAAGTATGAGGTAGAAAATTTATTTCTATTTGAACACGATGTTGTGTTGATATTTATCCATATTGACTCATTAGGGGTAATTTGAATGAAATTACTACCAATTGTGTCACGTGGTGGGTCGGGGAAATCGGGTTAAAAACTCGCTGGTAAGAGACTGATGTCTCGCCAGGTAAATCCTCGGACAGCTAGATTAGCGTCAGGTTCGGGTTTCCTTTTATGGGCTCTCCTGGCATGGTTGGTTTCGACCTGGCCTTTCATTAGAAGGGGCTAGCGTTCGATCCCAAGTATGAGGTAGAAATTTATATCTATTTGAATACGATGTTGTGTTGATATTTATCCATATTGACTCATTAGGGGTAATTTGAATGATTTACTACCAATTGTGTCACGTGGCGGGCCGGGGAAATCGGGGGTAAAAACTCGCTAGTAAGAGACTGATGTCTCGCCAGGTAAATCCTTGGACAGCTAGAATAGCGTCAGGTTCGGATTTCCTTTCATGGCCTCTCGTGGCATGGTTGGTTTAGACCTAGCCTTTCATTAGAAGGGGCTAGTGTTCGATCCCAGTATGAGGTAGAAATTTATTTTTATTTGAACACGATGTTGTGTTGATATTTATCCATATTGATTCATTAGGGTTAATTTGAATGAATTACTACCAATTGTGTCACGTGGTGGGCTGGGGAAATCGGGTAAAACTCGCTGGAAATAGACTGATGTCTCGCCAGGTAAATCCTCGGACAGCTAGATTAGCGTCAGGTTTGGATTTCCTTTTATGGGCTCTCGTGGCATGGTTGGTTTCGACCTGGCCTTTCATTAGAAGGGGCTAGCGTTCGATCCCAAGTATGAGGTAGAAATTTATTTTTTATTTGAACACCATGTTGTGTTGATATTTATCCA
>NC_090756.1:83184246-83189246 GCF_036898095.1 Palaemon carinicauda
ATCAAGAGGAAATTAATAGACGAATTTTATATGGTATTTATGAGGATGAAGGTGGTTTGATGTGTGGATAAGGTCTCTCTCTCTCTCTCTCTCTCTCTCTCTCTCTCTCTCTCTCTCTCTCTCTCTCTTGCTAAGATTTCGCAGTACATGTCTATAAGAAAATTCAAGATTGTTACCTTTTATCTTTGTATCTATGTAGCCATCTATCTATCTATCTATAAATTCAAGATGATTTCCATTTTCGTTGATGCTTATATAATTCTACTATAATTGTTATCACGAACATTCTTCACTCAAATACTATTGCAACATAATTTAGCAACAATTTTAAAACTGACCTCTCGTCCGTCCATTTTAAAAATTTTCCTAATTTCTATCAATGCTGTAGCCATAATGTATACCTACACGCACACACACACACACACACACACATATATATATATATATATATAATATATATATATATATATATATATATATACTGCTTAGAGTTATTCTAACGAATTAAAATAATTATTTAGCAAAATTCAATTGTCCTTAAAAACCACAACAATAGATTACAGCTCACACAACCCCCCCCCCCCAAAAAAAATGAAGTATGAAATTTCCGAAATAAATAGATAGAGTTAAAAACTGAATACATCTCGGTCTCCACACCCGAGTGCCATCTATATTGACAACTGATCCGGGTATCCCACGAAACAGTAACCGAGTATTACCAGATCTTCAAATCACTTAAAGCCAAGATCACCGGTTGTAATTGAATGTCAACCCAAATACATCTCTTGATCGGGACAGTTCCTAAAAAGAAAATCTTCGGCTTTTTAAAAGTACAAAAGTCCGAAAGTGGTTTTCATTTCAGTTTGTTATTGTAGGTGAGGTTATTTACGGAGGCATATTTTCAACTATTTAACATATGATAGTCTTTGTTATTGGCATATTTTATAGCTATGCAATGGAATGAAAATGATATTGTTAGTATTTGCTATTGTTATATAATTCCAAATAATCACTTATAAGAAACTGTTATCGATTAATTTTAAAGCTTTTCATTGGTTAAAAATGTGAATCGTTAGTTATTTACAACGTTATTATTTTCAACAAATTAACGTTTAATAAAATTTGTAATTGATTGAGTTTAAAATCCATGATATGTGGGTTTAAAAAACCTTTTCGAGTATTTTATAAAAATCATTAGGCTAGCTAATTTACAAAGAGGGAAATTGATATTGCGTTTTAAATCTGACAATATAATATCCTCTGTTGTGAACTATGCAGGTTCGTTATTAAAGACAAAATCCATCGGATATCTTCTTATCTATTGAAAGATAATGATTTCATATTTCTATTCTGTAGACTTTTTTTTTTATTTACTCACAAAATAGAGAAGACAGGATTGTCCATGTGAAAAGGATTAATTATTTTCCTTTAGACAAGTAAAATGAGGAAAACCACTTTATGACATTTTTTTTAAATGGAAGTGATTGGTCTCAAATGAGAGAGAGAGAGAGAGAGAGAGAGAGAGAGAGAGAGGAGAGAGAGAGTTCTTGTTCGGAAGAAATTGTAGATAAACATTATCTGTTTTAGAAGAAATGAAACTTGATGATTATGAAAATGGATTTCAAAAAATAATATTGACAACACCATTATAAACCTCTCTCTCTCTCTCTCTCTCTCTCTCTCTCTCTCTCTCTCCTCTCTCCTCCCAAATACTATTTTCTGTAGACAACACGGTGAAAGGATTTGCACTTCGCCATGATTTGCAAGACTGTACTAGTCAGGGCTACCCATAGTAGGCTGGTTTGCCATGAGTGACCAGATGAAAATCTCCCACCATCACCAGTACACAATGGCTGGTGTGGTGACGAAAACTAGCTAAATCACAGATATGAACTGGCACTCCTGAGGCTTTTGTCCAGCAATTGACTAGGAACGACTGCATTTGTGGTTGTTGTTGTTCTTGTTGTGTAAAAAAGCATTTATCAAACAGCTTTAAAATATACAAATACGTTCTTCATCAGCATTCTATCTTATTTCTCCTCTTTTTTTTTCTTTTTTTTGTAAATTTTTATAGTTTACATGTGAAGGATCTGATTTAATGTTGTTACTGTTTTTTAATTATTCTATTTTGATTGCTTATTCTTCTCTTGTACTTTTTTTTTTCCTTTCCTCATTGAGTTATTTTTTCCTGTTGGAGCCCTTGGACTTATAACATCTTACTTTTCCAACTATGATTATAGATTAGCTTTTAATAATAATAATAATAATAATAATAATAATAATAATAATAATAATGATAATAATAATAATAATAATAATAATATATATATATATATATATATATATAACTACACAAACATATGTATATATATATATATATATATGTATATATATATATATATATATATATAAATTTATATATGATTATATATACAGTATATATACTATATATACATATATACTGTGTATTTATATATATGTATATATACATATATATGTATACATAGATATATGCAGTATATATATACATATACATATATATATATATATATATATACATACATATATATTTATATATAGATATACACAGTATATATATATACATACATATATATATATATATATATATATAGACATATATATATATATATATATATGTGTGTGTGTGTGTGTGTGTGTATTTATATGTACATATAATTTCCCTCATGCGCCTTTCGTCTCTATTTTGAACTTTTAATTCAATACTTCTCGATTCATTATCTCTTACTTTCCGCTTCATAGTCCTCAGCCATGTAGGCATGGGTCTTCTAACTCTTCTATTACCTTGTGAAGCCCAGCTGAATGTTTGGTGAACTAATCTCTCTTGGGGAGTGTGAAGAGCATGCCCAAACCATCTTCATCTGCCCCTCAAAATGATATCATCCACATATGGCACTCGAGTAATCTCTCTTACAATTCCATTTCTAATCCTGTCCTGCCTTTTAACACCCAGTATGTTTTTGAGGACTTCGTTCTCAAATCTACTAAATCTATTGAAAATTGTTTCATTTTCATACCATGACTCATGTTCATAGAGTAACACAGATCTCACAAAACTGAGATGTAGTCTGATTTTTGTATGAACTGTAAGGCGATTTGATTTCAAAATTTTAATTAACCTAGCCATTGTCTGATTAGATTTTTTCAATCTTCCACTAAACTCTAATTCTAAGCACACTGTATTGGAGACCATAGTTCCTGTATACTTGCATGATTCTACCTAATTAATCCTTTCTCCTTCCAGTGATATTTCTTCTTCCATTGCATACTCCGATCTCATCATATTTCTCTTCTATTTATCTTCAGCCCAACCTCGTGTGATATTTCATGTATTTTTGGTAAGCAAGCATTGCAAATCTTGGTGTGTTCTGCTAACAAGGACAGCATCATCAGCATACTCCTTGAAAGCAAAGAGTAAGCTCTCTAATGAAACACACTTGGCAATACACTGTTGTGTCATAAATTAGCGGAAGGTGTCAAACAAGCTGTGTCAAAATGTCACATTGATCCAACTGTTTGTTGAGAAGATATTTGCGAAAAACGATATAACACGGGCTCTGAAATGCATAGTAGGTCTGCTTAATTCCTATCACCGATCCAGCCCAATCCTTCTCCACCTCCTCTGACTATTCTACGTAATACAAAAACCATGAGGTGGATAAACAGCACAGGTGACAACACATTCCCTTGGAATACTACGCTGTTCACTGGAAATTCATTTAATAAGATTCAATTAACATTAACATTGCCTTTTGCACTTGCTATGCTCATGAACAGACTTAATCAAATTTTCACATAACGAAGAACTCTCCACAAAATTGGCCAGTGCACACTATTAAAGGCTTTTTCATAGTCCACAAATGCCATCAACAGGGGATTTCTATACTCTACAATTGCTGTACAACATGGGTCAAAATTAAAATTAGGTCAGTGCAACTTTTACCTTTTCTAAGTCCTGCTTGTTCTTCTCTCAGTTTACCATCAATCTTCCTCCCCAGTTTCTTTAGAATAAGCATACTATATATTTCCATAACAAGTGACGTAAGTGTTATGCCTCTGTAATTATTGCAATCAGTTAGGTCTCCTTTTTTATTTTATTTTTTTATTTTTTGCGATTTTCCCTGTTCATGCCACATTCTACAAAATAATCTTGTAAGTACTCTGGGAGTCACTTCATTTTCGGCCAGTATTATCTCAGCAGTTACTAAATTGTATCCAGAGGTTTTCCATCTCTTTAGTGTTTTGAGGTTAGCTTCAACTTCAACTACACTGAATTCATTCATGGGGACATTGAGGTCTTCATCAGCTTTAGGTATAGCAATCAAATTATTCCCTTCATATGTCCTATTCATAACCTCACTGAAGCGTCTCATCCAACGTTGTCGTTCTTCATCTTTTGTTGCTATAACAGAGCCATATCTGTTTTTGATGACTATATGATTCTTCTTCTTTGCCCCCTTCAAGATTTGATTAATATTTTTTTTTTTAAACAATTCTTACACCAAATCCACTTCCTGAATCCATAGCTTTGTCAGCCCCTCCTGCTTTACTGCCTAAATAATCTCTCCACACATTTCTAGCTTTTCTTTTATAAATAATTACGCATGTATAACTATATCTATATATATGTATATATATATATATATATATATAGATATATATATATGTTTATATATATATTTCAAATATATATATATATATATATATATATGTATATTTATATATATGTATATATATATACATATTTATATATATATAAATATAAATGTATATATATACATATATATATATATATATATATATATGTATATATATATATATATATATAAATGTATACTGTATTTGTCATATGAATTAAGCAGAGTATTCTGATGATGCTGTCCTTGTCAGCAAAACACCACAGAATTTGCAATGCTTTTTTACTAGAATGCATGACCTATCACACGAGGTTGGTCTGAATA
>NC_090756.1:83199246-83219246 GCF_036898095.1 Palaemon carinicauda
TTTTTCATTTTCTTTATTTTTGTATTTCATGTGAATTCTCCTTGGTATAACATACTTACTATAATGTAAATTATATTGTTGTTACTGTATCCTGAAATGTTTCACGCCTATAGGTGTAATAAATTGATTAAAACTAAAAAGCAAAATAAACTTTTCTGATCAGAGAGTTAGATGTGGTTGTCTGGGTTGTATGATGCGATAAAGAAATTCTTTAACTTTATCATTCTAAAATTTAAAAAAAATGGCAAAATCAAGATGTACTTTTTTACTGATGATGATTTTCTAAATAATACTTTATTTGATTAACGGCTAAGTGTTGGATAAAGTTTAATCCACAAAATTAAAAGTTATGGTGAAATGTAGATATTTTCGTGATGCGAGATATATTCTAACCATTGATAAGAAATGTAATATCAAATATTTCCTCAGATAATTAAAAAAAAACTATATATAGTAACTATGAATAGGGAATCTTATATCAAAAGTTTCTTTGATTAATTAGTAAAACTATATATTAAAACTATTAATAGAAAACTTAATATAAAATCCTTTCCTTGAATAATTAATAAAACTATATATATATTCTAACAATGAATAGGAAATTTAATATCAAGTGTCCTCATATAATAAAAAATTTACTAAATAGTCTAATCATTAATAAAAAAATAATATAAAAATTACACTTAGATAATAAAAACTATATATCCTAACTATTATCTGGAAATTTAACATTAAAACTTCCTCATGATAATAAAAAAAACTACATAGTGAATAATAAGAAATTTATTATCAAAACTTTCCTATGATAATAAAAAAAAACTATATTATTGGGCAAATCCATCAACGGGTAGATCAGGTAAAAGAATAATTCATATCACTTACTTTTACCTTAAGGACAGTGAGAGACTTTGAATCAGGTCCATTCTTACACTAATTGGTTGTTGTAATTATGGAGGAGAGTATATGACAATGCGGAACCCCATTAGTGCAAAGGCTAATTATCTTTTTGTAAATTGTGCTTTAGCAGTCGTTGCTCGAATAAGGATATTTGCTTGAATTAACTGCTCGCTCGATTTGCATTCATTCAGTTCAATATTAATAAGTGATAGACTTTTCGGAATAGTTCCAGGTTATATATATTTCATTTGGTGTGGCAATGATGATCGAGGTATTTTGATTTTATGTTGCAATGATGATCGAGATATTTTTATCTTGTGTCTATATGATGATCGAGGCATTTTCATTTTGTTTTGAGATGATGATCAAGGTATTTTTATTTTGTGTTGCGATGATGATCAAGGTATTCTTATTTTATGTTGCAATAATGATTGAGATATTTTTTTGTGTTGCGATGACAATCAAGGTATTTTCATTTTTTGTTGCAATGATGATTGAGCTATTTTTATTTTGTGTTGGAATGATGATCAATATTTTTATTTTGTGTTGCAATGATGATGGAGGTACTTTATTTTGTGTTGCGATAATGATCAATATTTTTATTTTGTGTTGCAATGGTGATCGAGATATTTTTATTTTGTGTTGCTATGATGATCGAGTTTTTTCTCGTACATTTCGTTTGAGATGATGATCGAGCTATTTCGGGGTATTTTCATTTTGTGTTTCAATAATGATTGAGCTATTTTTATTTTGTGTTGTGATGATGATCAAGGTATTTTAATTTTCTATTTTATGTTGCGATGCTGATAGAGGTATTTTTATTTTGTGTTGCGTTAATGATTGAGGTGTTTTATTTTGTGCTGCAATGATGATCGAGGTATTTTATTTTTTGTTGCAATGATGATAGAGGTATTCTCATTGTTTTGCAATAATGATCCAGGTTTTTTTCTATTTTGCTTTGCAATGATGATCAAGGTATTTTTGTGTTGCAATGATGATAAAGGTATTCTTATTTTGTGTTGCAATGATGATCAAGAACATAACTAAATGAAAAGTATTATTATAGACTTTTGAATAAACACTAATAGAAAACGGGTAATACAAGAATCTCTTTATAATATATTTTTAGGACTATGAATATAAATTGCTTTTTCGTTTAATGCAGAAATGATAAATATGATATGAAAATCTAACATATTTAAATGTTATTGAAAATATTTTTTTTCCTTGTGATTAAGTATTGGTTATGTAATTGCTCATAGATAATGATGAAAAGTCATAATTGTTAAGTAAAAATCCTTACTGAAATTTAGTATGATTATGCAAAGAAGGCCCTATCAACCGCTGCTGCTCTAACTTTCCCCATCCCACATGCCCATCTCCTTCTCTCCACCGATGCCAGCGACGTTGCTATTGGTGCAATACTCGAGCAGGTGGGCAACAGCTCACCCCGCCCATTGGCCTTCTTCAGAGAAAACTGTCCAAGGCAGAATCGGGTTATTCTACCTTCAATCGCAAATTGCTGGCGGTGCACTTGGCTGTCCTTCACTTTCCCCATTTCTTAGAAGGTACGCCCTCCGTCATTTGCACAGTCCACATGCCTCCGGTGCACGCCTTCACTCGACAGTCTAACGCCTGGTTCGCCTGTCAATGCCGACATCTCTCCGCCATGCCTGAATACAATTTTACCCTTCAACACGTCCCTGGGAAAATTAATCACATTGCCGATGCCCTTTCAAGAAACACGTTGGCCGCCGTTCAGCTGGGATTGGAGTACAACACCTTGGTTGACGCCCAATGACAGGATCCAGAATATCAAGCATGTAGGACATCCTACACATCCCTCCATTGGGAAGACATCCCCTTCGATGACTCCATCACCACCCTCCTCTGTGATGTCAGTACTGGTAGACCGCGACCTTGGATTCCTGCTCCCATGCGCTGATATGTGTTTGATTTCATTCACGGTCTTTCACATCCCTCGAGCCGTTCTACTACACAGCTGCTGAAGACGAAGTTCATTTGGCACGGTATTTCTAAGGATGCTAAGGATTGGGTCGGCGCCTGTACTTCTTGTCAAACTTCCAAAGTACAGCGACACACGGATTCAGGAGTGGGCACCTTTCCTTAACCTCAGCGTCGTTTCACCCACATTCACGTCGACGTTTTAGGCCCCCTACCCACATCACAAGGACATCGTTACCTGTTTACCGTCATCGACCGCTCCACTTGTCAGCCTGAAGCCATTCCCATGGAAACTACAACGTCTGCCTCATGTACGTCTGCCTTACTCTCAGGATGGATTGCAAGATTTGGTATCCTGAGCATATTACTTCTGGCAGGGGTACCACTGTCAACTCTCAATTGTGGACATCATTAGCGAATCTCCTGGGCATCACCCTACATCAGACAATTGCCTACAACCCCGTTGGCAATGGAATGGTTGAACGTTTTCATCGCACCCTCAAAGCAGCTTTGATGTCCCGCTGCAAGGATTCCAACTGGTTTACTAAGCTTCCCTGGGTTCTCCTGGGACTAGGGACCACTCCTAAAGACCTCCTCGACGTCTCGGCAGCTGAAATGGTGTTTGGCGACCCATTGGTCGTCCCTGCCGAATTTTTTCCTTCTGCAACCTCCGATGACGATCTCCAGCACATACATTACGTTCTGGGAAAATTTACTCCATGCCGCCAGATTTACAAGCCCCAGCGAAGCAACACATACCGAAAGACTTGCACTCTACAACCCACATCTTCCTACGCAACGACAGTAGCACGCCTACAGTACGCCTCTCTAGACCAGGGCACCCTATTTAACATGTATAGTATGTCATTTTTAGGGGGGAGCCATATACCAACCATGTGTCACACGATTGTTCATAGTAACGACATTTCTTTTTTTATATATATATTAGGCTTTGTATCTTCGCTCTCCCCTCGCACTGATAAACATATCTGTTATCCTCACCGTTAACTGTTAACAGAACCAGTTGTCAGTTGAACATGAAATTGCCTGTTATGTTTTTGTGTCCTTTTTGCCTGGAATTATTGTATATATAAGCTGATGTTCTGTAGTAAAGTTACTCAGTTGCTTTCATCCTGCCTTCTTAGTGACAGCCTCTCTCGGCCCGTCACAGGAGGTAGCTCAGCAAGTAATAATAATAATAATAATAATAATGATAATAATAATGACATATCGCTTAAGTGTTACATGTTTGCAAGAATAATAAATGAAATAAAAAAAAACTAATAGATTTTTAAAAAGATATCAAGCTAAGTTCTAGTTTCTAAGTGATGTTTATTATAAAAAATAAAATCTCTGGAGTCATTAGTAGCCTTTGCCGGACCCTTCCTGGCCCTAGCTTGGGTGGAGATGAGGCTTGGACGCTAATCACATGTGACTGTCCCTTGCCTCTGCCATTCACCAATGACCTTTAAACCATTAAACTCTGAAATTTAAAAGTTTATTGTTAGAAGAAAATATACTGATATAATCGTTCAATGATTTAGTACAGAAACGATTTCACAGAGAGATATGATGTTTGGAGAATAAATAGATATTTTTCATTCTGTTACGGATGGCCCGATGCGATGTTTACCTTATTTGTTGGTCTGTTTTCGTTCAATAATGGAACGAGCTACAGGAGGGGGCGATAGTTTCAGATGCGTCAGGTGAACAATACGTGTGGTATTTCACTTCTCCTTGGTTCGTATATCATCTGTATAGGAAATGAAGAGGAGATATGTCATTTCTTCTACAGGGTTTCAGAAAATAAGTGAAAGATTTGGAGAACAGATATTATTTGCAGATCAACAATAAAAATACAAATATATATGTGTATATATATATACATATTTATATATATATATATATATATATATATATATATATATATATATATATATATATGTGTGTGTATATATATATATATATATATATATATATATATATATATACAGGTATATATAAATGTGTATATATATATATATATAAATATATATATGTATATATATATATATATATATAGATATATATATATATATATATATATATATATATATATATATATATATATATATATAATCATCATTATCATCTCCTCCTACGCTTATTGACACGAAGGGCATTGGTTAGATTTCGCCAGTCGTCTTTATTGTGTAGTGGGAGGGGGGGGGGGGGGGCACTGCAACAAACTGCGTTTCCGGTTGGTATTACACACTAATTTTTTGCTATTATTATGAATGTGTTCCTTGTATTATTGGGACGTGGAAAATGATGTCGCCTTTTTTTTTTCTTTTTTTCCATTACGTTCTTGTGACCTTAATTCAGCGTAAAAGGAGAAAAGGCACAATGAGCCGAAAACTACTGCATTAAGGAAGTTTTATTTTTAAAGTCTGATGTACCAGAATATTCAATTGAGTTTATCTAAAATGTTTATCTGCAAATGTACATTCAGAACTACCACTTCACTGTAGAATGGTTGTTTACCTGTATGATAAAATTAATAGTGTTTGTTATAAACTTTTCAGCCACTATGCCACTAACTACTCAAAGCAACATGTACAGCCATATCTATTTTTGCTTTTCAGGGAGATGACCAATGATTACTCACATCATCTGACTTTTTTACATGATAGTTAGGGTCTTAGAATAATAAATACACATCTCTATCCCTCCTTTAGGGTCCCTAAAGTGAGCATGTTGCATGTAGCAGTCATTTCATTCATTCATGCAGATTGCTTGCCTGTAGCATGACACGGGCTCTTGAGAAACCAAAACGAGAAACTGATCTTAAATTGTGCATTTAGTGTCAGGAGTGTGACATTTGTGACCTAGTGACTAAACCATCAGAAATATATATATATATATATATATATATATATATATATATATATATATATATATATATATATTATATATATATATATAATTTCTTTCAGTTTGTACATGTTAGAGGACAGTATGAAGATGCTGTATATTTACAGATCATCAAATGATTACATGGATATACTACCACCGATTTGAAAGCAAAGAAAGCAAAGTGGTACAGAAAATTTTATTGGTCGACATATCACAGGAATCACCAATGAGAGAGCCAGCATCTTAAAAAGAGACGTAGACAACCTTCTTCTACAGCTGTCACTAGTGTACCAGATTCTTCTTTAAGCAAGGAAATGGACTCTACATGCTACAGGCACTACACTTTATCAACATAAGGAACCATTCACTGACCAACATAGAACAAGCAAGTTAAGGCTGCCTGGCCAGAAAGTCTGAGAATGTTCTCTGAAGACCCATGCTGAACCAGATTTCATCCACTGCCATGCACCTAATACACAAACTGCCAAAAATACCATCTTTGGTGGATTCAAACCAAGGGCAAATCTGATAACAATAGAACCCTATTCTACTTAACACTCAGTGTAGCTGTTTTGAAGGGCAATCATGCGTATCAGCCATGTAGGACCGGGTCTTCCAACTCTTCTATTGCCTAGTAGAGCCCACTTGAATGTTTGGTGAACTAATCTCTCTTGGGGAGTGCGAAGAGCATGCCAAACCATATTCTTCTACCCCTCACCATGATCTCATCCACATATGGCACTCGAGTAAGCTCTCTTATAAGTTTCATTTCTAATCTTGTCCTGCCATTTAAATGTAAATATTCTTCTGAAGTCTTTGTCCTCAAATCTACAAAACCTATGGGAGGTTGTATCATTGTCATATCATGACTCATTTCCATAAAGTAACACTTATCTCACCAAAGTGATAAAAAGTTTTATGTTTATGTGTAATTTCTGGTGATTTGATTTCCAAATTCTACTTAACCTAGGCATTGTCAAATTTTATTTTTTTTTTCAATCTTTCAGTAAACTATAATTCTAAAGAGCCTGTATTGGAGATCATAGTTCATAAATACTTAACTGATTCCACCTTCTTAATCCTTTCTTCATCTAATGATATTTTCGTCTTGCATTGCATATTCTGTTCTCATCATCTCTGTCAGTCTTCTTATTCATCTTAAGGGCAACTTTGTGTAACATTCCCTGCATTCTGGCAAGTAAGCATTGCAGATCCTTATGTGTTCTCCTAATAAAGATAACGTCCTCAGTATGCTCTAATTCTGCTAATTTACTTTTACCAATCCAGTCCAATCCCTCTCAACCTTCTCCAACTGTTCTACACATTACAAAATCTATGAGGAGGATAAACAACATAGGTGACAATACACACTATGCCTATGTCTATGTCTGACGGTTTATCAAGTATCCCTGCTTTCGCTATTAAGCGTTCAGACGGGATTTCCAAATCACTTATATTATCGTTAAAAATTTAAAAGTCTATGTAATATAAAGAGGGTTAATTGCATTTGTCTCAGTGTTATAGCTAAGTGAAAATAAATGGGTTTTCAATAGGTTTTTGAACTGAAAGATATTTTCAGCACACTTAACTGATGCCGGAAGTTGATTATACAATCTAGGAGCGCTGTGCTTAAAAGTTCTCGTACCAAGAGTGGTCGTTGCACGAGGCTCATCAAGTCTGAAATCATCACGGGAAAGGCGTATATGAACACCAGGCCCTACTACGTATCTTTTCAGGCAAACTTTAAGATACAATGGCTCTCCCGTGCTAATAGCTTGATATGTTAAGACGCAAAGTTTGAAAATAATCCTTGCTTTGACTGGTATCCAGTATAATTTAATTAAGGTTGGAGTAATATGTTCTCGCGGGGATATACCAACAATTAGTCTAGCAGCTCTATTCAAAATCATTTGAAGTTTCTTAAGACTATAATTAGGTAAATTGTAATACAACGAGTTACAATAGTCTACTCTACTAACTACCAAACTAGTCATTTCATACTCGTGCCTCTTCGTAGCCAAGAATTTGGTCATTTCATAACCAAGTTTTGGTTGTTTTTTAACCTAAAGAGATCTGCAATTCTTCTTATTGGTTTGTTCTATTGTTCTTTCTTGTCGGTGGCAATGTTGGTGGTAGTAAGGCAAACTGTTATGAAAACTTAATTGCTAGTTTTGATCTGTTACAAAACAACCAAACATGCGGTTACAATATGGCAAGGTTACGATAACTAATTTCGTAACATAAATCATTGACACATTATATTACGGAAGCTGGCCAATTTTGTCAATAATAAGGATTTTAATTAGTTAATTATTAAAAAAAGTTTGTGTTTGCAAGTTATTACAAACAATAAATCAAGTTTATTATCAATAAAGGGCTGACTAATAGTAATTAGAGACCTCCAAAGCAATTATCAACAATTTTTTTTCTAATATTGTACTTTGGTTGAGGCAATAATTAACAACAGTTTGCATAGAAATACTTATTAACTTAAGTAAACCTCATTCTAACAGAATTGTCACATTGTTAGAATAAAAATCAGAGATGTTTGTGTTATGTGTAACAACATTGTATGCCCCAAACAATTTATGTGAAAGATGGACTCACAAGACATGTAATACAGTTGTGATTTTTTTCAGTTTACTTTTTTATCATGTTTTAACCTTATGCACTCTCCATACACTATATTAATTTCTTATTTTTACCTTTATGTATGTAATAAAGACACGATAGGTTGTGACTGTGATGTTTTCTCTTCTTACGTAAACCATATAGTGTATACATTTAGTTTTGAACTTACAATTTTGACAGGAAAACGATTAGAAAATATGTGCTGTAACATTCATATACTGTACTAAATTAACTACTTAAATTCTTGTGTTCTTGTAAGTGACATAAGCCTATGTATACTACACAATTATTATTATTATTATCAATTGCTAAGCTACAACCCTAGTTGGAAAAAGCAGAACGCTATAAGGCCAGGGGCTCCAACAGGGAAAATAGTTCAATAAGGAGAGGAAACAAGGAAATATAAAATATTTTAAAACAGTAACTTTAAAATAAATATATCATATAGAAACTATAAAAACTTTAGCAAAACAAGAGTAAGAGAAATTGAATAGAATAGTGTGCCCGAGTGTACCCTCAGGCAAGAGAACTCTAACCCAAGACAGTAGAAGACCATGGTACAGAGAATATGGCACTACCCAAGACTAGAGAACAATGGTTTGATTTTGGAGTAGCCTTCTCCTAGAAGAGCTGTTTACCATAGTTAAAGAATTGCTTCTACCCTTATATATTATATAAAGGAAATATTTGCATCCCACAGATGAAACAGAGAAACACATACTTTGATGAAAATTTACATATAGTAATTGATTATCTTAATGCAGTTAACAATAACAAAGAACAATAGGACAAAACAATAAAAAAATCTCATATCTTAGAAGTTACGAAGCAACCAAAACACCGTTAAAAAATTACCAAATTCTCAGATGCGAAGTGACTACTGTCGAACTCTTTTGCTAGTTCTGAGCTGTCACAAAACGACAAAACATAAACGGTTATGATATGGTGACGTTACGAAAATCACCATAATCCAGCTGAAGCCCTAACCTTACTTAACCTAACCTAGGATACCTTCTTCTTAATCAGAAAACATCATGGCAACTTTGAGCGGAGCATGGGTAAATATACACGAAAATACCTAAGCATGCATTTATTTTCTAGATGAATAACATTTGCCGCACAACAGTTTTTGCAAAGGTGAGAAGTTAAACTCATTCTGCCCACACATCCGTTGTAAACATTTACTAGTTGATGCTTCCAGTCATCAGAACCTTTGTATATCAGCGGCCAATTCCTTCTGTGGGGATTAAAAATGGGCATCAACTAACCTAAACTTTCCCCCCTAACCTAACCTACAGACGGTGTCCTTACCCACTTACCTAACAGAGGGGCTAACGGCCCCCTGTGACCCCCTTTACACTGCCGTATTCTAAGTTAGCCGTAATCATACTTACAGGTTGCCACTATCATACATACACCCACAGTCATCAAATTTTAACGTTACCATTGTGACTCGCCATTCAAATGAAGGATGTTACTATCTCATTAATGCTTCTAAATATTTTAATAGATACCGCTATTTTTCCCTCTTGGAGCCCTTGGCCTTATAGCATCTTGCTTTTCCAACTAAGGTTTTAGCCTAGCTTGTAATAATAATAATAATGATTAGAGGATGTGGATGGTTTGTAGATTGGTGGACACAGGCTATCTTGGGCACCAATTTCCTATATCAAAGATACATCTGTTAAAATAAGATGGCCAACTGCGTGCAAAATATACCTACATCAACGTGTCATCTGATGACGCTACTAACGAGTAGAGAATGTGGGACGTTTGTAGATCGGTGGAGAGAGGCTATTTCAGACACCAATTTCCTATATTGAAGATATATCTGTTAAAATAAGATGGCCAACTGCTTGCAAAATGTACCTACATCAGCGTGTCATTGGATGGCGCCATAAAGAGCTCAGGTATTTCCGTACTCTTATACTTACCAATCGACTGTCATCTGGGCAACTCTTCCAAGAAAGGCTTTGTTGTTCTGTAAAGAAAAAAAATTATATTACTTAATATTCCCGAAAATAATGGAACCTATCATTAGTGTGCAAATTTAAGGGGGGAGGGGAGTTGCAGGCCCAAGGTAAGTTAGGCCACAGCAATTTAGGTTAAGGGTTTTGGATATATATATGTATATATATTGGTATAAGTGGAATCTATATAGCAATCCAAGGTTTCTGAGATACTTTAGATCTCCATAATAGGTGCCCACTTATAATTTTAAGTAATATAAGTGTTCGTTGATTGGAGAGAGTATCTTAGATAAGGGAAGCGTTGTGGGCTGGATGTCACTTAGGGCAAAATTTACTTGAATTTATCACCTCTACAAACTCTCAACAAAATCCCTATCAGCATTTATAACAGATAAAACACGTGATGGATACTTACATTAACTATGAGCTTTGTAGAAAGAGTTTATGTGGCAGCGTTGGCCAGAGGATTATATCGTTAACCTCGATCGGCTCAACTACGACATTTTGTAAACAAACAACTGGATGCGTTTGTTTATAACATATATCTATTTGCTTTTATCATTTACTTAAATTATTTGTATATTTTAAGACCAACGGTTCTAAAATTATTTTATTTTTTATTTTAATAATCTTTATATCATTTAAAATCAATTTATTTTGTTAATGAGTAGATTCTGACTACTAAAATTGACATGTTCTATAGGAAACTTCTCCCTTTGTGCTCAAATGAGTTCGCAAATGGTAGAAAGCACTTACAATTTAATTGTGATAAAAATAAAAATAAAATAAAGAAAATATAGATATGGAATAATCACAGCATCAGTGATAGTCATGATAGAACATTGTATTTTTCTATATAATTTTTCTAAAACTTTGCATGCATTTACGCATTCGTCTTTTTGGAAACACCAGCCCTAAGGATTTCAAGGATTTAAGGATTTGCTGAATAGAATTGCGTTATGGAACGTGAAGGATATTAATATTTGTAGTTTTCTAATTAAGAGGTTTCCCAGGCAGTGCCCATATACTGCAGCTAGTGTTCTTCATGTGAATGTCTAAGTGAAAAATTTGAGGACAGTCAGAATTTTCATTCCAAGTATTAAATGAATATAGACTTGATTCACAAGAAGTACTACTACTACTACTACTGCTACTACTACTACTACTACTACTACTACTACTAAAGAAAAAATCTTGCTTGCCAATCATACATATTAATTGATCCTCCCTGTGTTTATATAAAGGCGAGGCTTTGTTTCATGGACGTAACACTACCTCTTATCATGAGTATAACGTTTTATATGTAATTGTTAGTGTGCGAATGTTATACGTACACATTGTGGTTCCATCCTCATGTCTCTTCAATGTGATATGGAAATATTAGACTTGTAGGTTTCTTCTTAGAATAAGTCAAAGTTTTATGTCAACTTTAAACAATTTATTTATAGCTCCATCACTGGAGTATGGATGGTTTGGTCGGATGACCATTCCGTATGAAAAGATGAATAGAACTGATTTACAATAAGCTCGTGTCGATAACGTAACACTAGCTATCTCAGCTTTTCACATAAATACAAGTGAAATGATCACGTAGCCTTATGGCCGGAAGTCAGGTGATTCCGGCAGGGCTCAATAGGTCATCTGCTTCCCACGGGAGGCGTTCTGACATGTTTACAAGACATACATAAATGTTTACTCATGCAATGCTTTCCAAGCATTGTTTTAGCATGGTCTAGTTTCACATCCTGTTATGGCTGTTGTCACACTCCTAATTCCCCAATGACTCATTGGGTCATGGGTTTATTAATGTATACATTACATTAGCTCAGACATCTACCATTCAAGCATTGAACATTAAAAGTTACATTAAAATATGTTTCCTAGGAGTGTGACTGGATATATATTTTAGTCATAGCCATAAACAAGTGATTAAGGATGAATATGCAAAAAAGTATATGTAAAAAAAAATACATACCTAACAGAAATAGTCATGAAATAAAGAAAAATGCATGGAAAATACAGATCCATGTATACTATATATGGCATAATGCTAGCAAATGATTATGATGTACCACAAAAAAAAACTGAACATGTATATAGCTTGTTAAAGAATAGTTGTTACTTTTGTTAAAGATACAGATATATTATAATTGATATTATCGTTCATTAGTAATTGATTAAGAACATTTGTTACCTTGGAAAAGATATAGATACATCAATATTGATATGATTGTTCATTAGTAACTGATTAAGAATATTTGTTACCTTGGTAAAGATATAAATACATCAAAATTTATATGATTGTGCACAAGATATAGATTCTTGGTACGTACATGCACCACGGTTTCATATATATATATATATATATATATATATATATATATATATATATATATATATATATATATATATATATATATATATATATATATATAGGGATTAAATAATTTATTAGGTGCCCAAAAGATACTTTTTTAATATATAGGGCTACAATATTTTATTAGGTGCCCAAAAGATACTTTTTAAATTAACTCCTTATATATATAATACAAATACAATGTCCTGGAGTCTCTTCAACTGCATATTACCTGCGTGCTGATCGCTTTTCACACACTTCTCAATTCCAAACAATTTTACCCCCCCCCCCCCGAGTCAAGTGAAATGGTCAATTTCAAATGGCTCTAAATGTAAATGCTTTCAATGCAATAGGAGTGTTGTCTGGACATGGCAAAACGTTCCTCTGGAGCTCTACCTGTTTTTGCCTCAATTTACGCCAAGCAAGGATGTTAACGGCGATAAGAATCACCACCGTAACACTGATTGATGCCAGCGACACGTAGAAACGAAGATTACCCCCTGCATAAGTAGGTGACGAGTGGTCCATCTCGGCTAGTTTCGTCAACCGATTAGCCACCTGTGCGTTGTGTGGGAGAAGTAAGGATGGGATTGTAGTGGTCCATGTGAAATTCGCGAAGTAGGCCCGTTCCCTGATGATAGAGTTAATTCCTTGGACCGTGTAGTTCGTGGACGTCCCGATGCAACCGTTACCTGCAACGAAGACCTGGGAGTGGGTCGTGGATCCGTCCGGGCATGATACCTTGAAGCCGGCCTTGTCGTATTGCATCCACGAGCCATTGTTCAATCTGTAATTGAACTTATTATTGTCAAAAGGAGAAAGTTTTTTCAGACAATCTTCGTGTGTATGTGAGAGAGAACTGTTTAGCACTATACCTAACTAGCATGACTCCATTGATATATGATGGAATTCAAAGGAGTCAGCTGTACCTACTTTATTATTCATTGCTTCTAAACAGTGAGTTAATTTACCTAAGTCTCTAATGACCGTATATGTGTCCTTATCAGGGGAAATTAATACGTGTCCTGTCAAACTGGAT
This sequence comes from Palaemon carinicauda, assembly GCF_036898095.1. Taxonomy (NCBI): domain Eukaryota; kingdom Metazoa; phylum Arthropoda; class Malacostraca; order Decapoda; family Palaemonidae; genus Palaemon; species Palaemon carinicauda. The sequence continues at coordinate 83,213,000 of NC_090756.1, forward strand.
ATTACTGGACTTGAGTTATTCATCATGAAAGTTGGGAATGGTGATATTTTGTATGATTACCAGGCATCAGAAGAATCAAAGGGAATTGTAATCATGATCCTGTAATTTTCAATGCTTACTGGTATTAAACTATAATAAAATTCTATCTTATGGGCGTGTAACAAAGGAACATAACCCATTTTCTCCCGTCCGTTCTCCAAATTTAACGTTAGGTCTTTAATAGGCAAAAGATGTGGTCATAAAACACCCTTAGTTGGTAATGTAATAGCTTCCACATAGTCTTTTGTTTTCTCAATAAAATGTGAAATTTTAGCATGGATATGATCTATTTTTGAATTATAATACGTTAACGTTGCCAGCAAGTTTTGTACTTCCGTAATCTGACTTATATTACTAGGATATTCGTTCACCAAACTCATTATTTGATTAATTGATGTTAATTGATTCCTCAGTTCTGATAAAACTATTTCGTTTTCATGTTCTAAAAATTAAATTTTCTTATTTGGATTACTAATTTTAAGACAATTTGAAATTCCTAAGCCTAAACTTGCAACAGATCCAAAGATGTTTAGTGCAGCAAAAATAAACGGGTTACGTCTTTCAAGGTTATTGTGTCGCACAGTCCACATCAGTAGATCACGAGCCAGAGCTTCTGCCTCGTCAGTTTTATTTTGTAAGTCGTATAATAACATTTCTGCAACGCTTAATGTTGGTGCAAGCACACTCTCTGTATTAAAAGGAAAATGACGTTGGTGCATTTCATTTAACGAATCAGTGAACCTAGGCAGGTCGCTCTTTAGGTTAATGACGTCATCCTCTGGGAGGAAAATCGCTTGCATATCTACTTCTATAACTATATTGCTTGCTATAATGAAAACGTCTTCTGTTCTCTCTAAAATAGTGCTATATTTAAAATCTATAATTTTAGTTTAAGGGCTCTTCCCACATGAAAAAAAAGTCTGAACGAACAATATCACTCCTAACAATAAAAACTTCATTTTAGAAACCTGCAATGAGAAAAATATATGAAATTACTCCTGTTTTAAGAAAAAAAAATGTTTTCATACAAATATAATACAAGTTGCATAGATACAAAAATTTCCCTCACTTCCCTCTCCCTTATTTTAATTTCTTATGTGAGCCAATGGTACAATTCTCTCATCAGTGGGTTGGGATACGTTTTGAACTCTAAATCTATTGGCCGTTAATGTTTCTAAAATGTTAAACGGGCCTTAAAACTTAGGTGTCAGTTTGTAATTGAGTCCTTTGCGTACATTTCCTTGTATGTATACCTTATCACACACGGTATATGTTTTAGTTGGCTTCGCTATTTTATCATGATTCCTTTTCATTATGATTTGTGATTCTTCTAGATCCTTTCAAAGGATATTATAACGACTTATGCTTGCATTCATAATATCCTTTAGAGTATTGGTTGTAGGCGTTAATACATGGAAAGGCGTTCTAGCTGGGGTACCGTACAGTGCCTCGTGCGGGGACATTTTAATAGATAGCCTACATGATATGAGTGATTCAAAGTACTTAGTAACGCAGGTATGGCAATATCCCAGTTGGGGTCTGATCCCCCTAGTGTAACTCTTAGTATGTTTAAAACTTTCCTCTTCGCTCTTTCCACTAGCCCATTCGACTCTGGGTGATAGATCATGATATTTATTTTCTTTATGCCAAGGAATTCACACAACGAGTTAAGGAGATTATTATTGGATTCTCCACCCGAGTCAGAGATTATCATGTGTGGAATTCCATGTTTACAAATGTAGCACTCGTAAAACTTCCTAGCTCATTCGATCGTAGTTTTAGTTTTAATCGTTATCAGTTCTGTATACCGAGTCAAAGCATCTACAATTACTAAGAGGTGCTTATTTCCTCTGTCTGACTCGTAAAACCCTGTTAATAAATCTAAGTGTACTCTTTCAAAGGGTTGATTGGGCACTGGATAAGCCCCTAGGCTGACAGGTGTCTTCGTGTGCCCTTTGTTTTCCTGACAAGTGCGACAATTAGCTATGTGCTTTTTCATATCTGCAAGCATCGTATGCCAATAAAACAATGATTTGGCTTTCTGTGACATTATGGAGAACCTTGGGTGTCCATGCAATGGATTTGCATGCAACCAATTTAGGACAGTGGATATAAATGAGATTGGTACCACTGCCTGGTCGTTAGTCACATGTGGTGTATTGCGGGTTTTCCTTGTCACGGATCTACACAGAATATTATCTTTGATTATATAATTCTGCTGCGTATACTTTATATATTCCTTTTCCTTAGGATTTCCGTTCAAAGCATTTATTATTTTTTCTAATTGCTGATCTTTTCTTTGTTCAGTCTGTATTAGTTCAGCGCTCCAGCCCAGATCTTCCTGTTCAGATACAGTTTTAACAATAGTCATGGATGTTGATATATCTATTAATTCAGCTAATGGCTCCATACAAGATGATGCGGGGTTGCGTGATAATGCGTCAGCAATGATATTTGCTTTCCCAGGTAAACACCCGATCCTCGCGCCAAAGTCTTGGATGATCAAATGCCACCAAGTTCGTTTGGGGCTGTGACTAAAGCCTTTAAAGAAGTTGGTTAGGGGCTTAGGATCAGTAAGAACCTTGACGGGATAACCATATATTATGAACTTGAAATGCACTAGTGAATTAACAATAGCTAGCCCTTCCTTGTTTGTTACTGCATATTTACTTTCGGGAGGTCTCAGTTTACGTGAATAAAAAGATATCGGGAAAAACTGTTTGTCATATTGCTGAAGCAATACCCCACCTACTCCTAGGTGTGAGGCGTCTGTTGCAATGAAGAATTCATTACCGAAGTCAGGAAATTTTAAGATAGGAAAACTACACAGTTCATCTTTCAAGGTATCAAACGCCTGTTGATGCTGCTCAGACCATATGAAATCTACGCCCTTCTTCGTAAGATCAGTTAAGGGAGCGGCTATTATTGAATAATTGCGCATAAAACGCCTGTAATACCCACTACACCCCAGAAATTGCTGTATTCCCTTGACATTAGTAGGTATCGGAAAGTTACGGATAGCCGACACCTTATCGTGGACTACTTTAAGACATTGACTAGACACCGTAAAACCTAAATAGACTAATTCTGTTTTGACTAATTCACACTTACTAATCTTTACCCTTAAATTATGCTGTCTTAGTCTCTGTAGCACTAGCTCCAGTTTACGTAGATATTCTTCTAATGTATTAGAAAAGATTACAAGGTCGTCCATATAGGCCTGCATTATGTACCCTAACAAGTCTCCAAACACTATGTTGATCATTCTAGTAAATGTTATGGGAGCACAACGTAAACCAAAAGGCATACGCAAAAATTCATAATGTCCCCTGGCTGTGCGGAAGGCAGTGTATGGGATACTATCTTCATCTAATGGTATCTGGTGAAAGCCCTTAAGTAAGTCCAAACTGGTAAAATATTTGTTCTGACCTAGCAAAGATAATATATGTCAGTTCATGGTACTGAGAATCGATCAGGGATCGTTTCCTCACTTAAGAGACGGAAGTCTACGCAGATACGCCAAGGTCAATCTTTTTTTGGTACAACTATTAATGGAAAATTATAAGGGCTGTTCAATTTCCTAATGACTCCTTCTAGCGTTTTACCTACTTCATCATTTATCTCATTCTGGAATTTCATAGGGAGTCTGTACGAAGGTACATAGATAATTTTCTGCTTGTCTTTTAACCTTCTTTGGTGTTCTATGACATCCGTTTTACCTAAGGATCCATCTGTAGTGGAGAAAACATCATGATATTTCTGCTGAATTTCCTCTTCTTGAATGTCTTTATTGCTTATATTTTTAATAGATTGCAAAAGGGATTCATCTGCAACTGATTGAGCGTGATTGATCTAAGTGACGATAAGAATGCGATGTTTATAAACTTCCACATCCAAGATATATTGATTTTTGTGAATTACTAAAATGGTATTTAAATGATTACAGACTTCAATATTACATTGTTGTAGTGAGCCGACTGTATAAATGGCTTGTGTGTGACGGACAATCCGTTAGTTTTCAGTGTCGGAAAGGATTAATATTTCAGATCCCGGCAAAGTTTTCTTTACTCGCACTAATACATTCGAAGTTAAGTTCGGCTCGATAAATTGCGAGCAAGCTGATATTACGGGTGAACGAGAATTCTGTTTGGTCGCAATTATTATTTCTTGATTCATGAGACAAGTGATTGGTTCTTCAACATACGTTACTGTTTTATTTGTCGTCTCCTTTTTATCCAAAACTGATTTTAAGGTATTAGAAGACATAGAATTTTGCTTTGATATACATGCCGTGCTTGGCAGGGGCTAAGGTAATGTTTTGAGCGCCCAGAGATGGGTATCCTATAATTACAGCTGGATACATATCAAGTTTTGGTACAACGATAAAAGTATCGGCAAACGTGCGCTTACTGACCTTGTACTGAACATGAGTTACTCCTATTACATTTAATTCATTATTTCCTATACCCGAGAGCCTTACTCCTGGGAAAGAAGATTTCCACTCTCCAACGAGTTCCCAGAACCATTCCGGATTTTGAAGGAAAGCAGTGGACGGACATACGTTATCGAGATATCAGGAAAAAGGAAAATACTGAGAAAGGCCATGTCAGCTTCGAAACCGATACTTCAACCAACGGATTTCACCAAGAAATTCCTTATCCAAGCGGATACGTCAGATAACGGGATCGGAACTATCTTAATGCAAAAAGGTATGGAAGGAATTCTTCATCCTGTGCGTCTTATGTCATCAAAGATGAAGAAGCAGCAACGAACCTCTTCGACAGTTGAAACGGAACTGCTGGCGGTGATCGCAACAATGAGCAGGTTCTTAATGCATGTTAGTCGAACACAAAATTAAGAGATTATAGTACGTTCCGATCACACTGCTTTAAATTTTGTGAATAAGATGAAAAATAATAATCAAAGGTTAATAATGGGGTCATTATGTTTGCAACCATGTTGTATTAAGATAAAGTATATATCAGGTAAAAATAACGAACAGGCAAAGATAACATGGTTGCAGATTATCTCGAGCTGAATCGAGGGATTCAGACCAGAAATAAATAATATTTTTGGGGGGGAGCTATCTTACAAAACTGGTCTAGTGTAGAGTAAATATCGTAGTTTATTGATAATTGTATTTATATTTCCTATACTGTTTTCATTTGTGCATTGAAGAGGTGATACCCAGTGTGTAAAATGAGCCCCTGTTATGTAGATAAATGTATTTTATGTAAATTACGTAAGACTTTCCTTGTGAGTTTCATTGTACTTTTAATTCAAGTTAATATACATAATTTTACATTATTTTTGTAGAATTACCTTTTTATTTTCACGTATGTTTCCTATGAAGTCTTACGTAGTTTATTTGAAAGTGTTGTACGATTCATGCAAGATAGGAACAAGGGCTTAGGTAATATTCTTATATATTTTATGATGTATTGCGTCATGTTTGAGAGAGAATCTCTGAACATGCGCTTTGGAATATTTTTTACCACGTGCTTTTGAAGGTTCGGGAAGACCCGGTGAGAGGAGGTTATCTTTTTTTTTTTTTTGGCTTAGGGACAATATGTGGGCGGAGATAGCTGGGAAGTCGTCTCACGGGTGCGTTGATTCTCCTCTTGGCATTTTTATCTAGTTGGAAACTTAGATGCTTGGGCGCTGCCCTCGCTACCAGACCTCGATCCTGGAAGGTTCTAGAAGTATTTAGATTTGATATATAAGCTGACCTAAGGTTGTGTTAGAGTCAGAGACAGACAGACATAGAGATCGAGTTAGAACCACAGCTTGATATAACCTCCTTCCACTTTCTGTCTCTTTCCCGCAAATAACCTAGTGCATTATCAAAAGTGTTCATTACGTTAGTGTGTCCTCTCCTAAGTGACTCTGTGCCCCAAGGCAAATCGTGTGTCACGCAAGACTACTGAAAAGTAATTTTTTTAATTCATTCCATTCGGGTAAGTGATGGCATTGTTAAACGTTTTTGTAAAATGGCCTTGTAGGGAAGATAGTTATGTTACGTGACCAGGTTATATATTATTCAGTAAGTGTCAAACTTAAACATTGTATTATCAGATTTATTTCGAGGTTTTGTTTAATTTTCATTGCATTGTTTTTTTCTCTTAGACTAAGGTTCATACTGATATAATAGTTCAAGTCAAGTTCTTATTTAAGTTCAGATCGTATCATATTTGGCATATTCTGAATT
>NC_090756.1:83229246-83239246 GCF_036898095.1 Palaemon carinicauda
CGGAATGGTTCTGGGAACTCGTTGGTGAGTGGAAATCTTCTTTCCCAGGTGTAGTCCAATACCTGCCGTCCTACCGTAACCTGTCTCTTTGCACTTTTCATGCCAAACCTTTTCTTCGCTCGTCCTTGCCTCGTTTTCCCATCTTCAAGGGAAAGTTTCCTTGACTCGCCATTTCCTTTCCTCAAATCATTGACCTTTTCTTTGCCCGTTTCCTGTTGATCCTTCCTTTCCCATGCCAACGTTTTCTCTGGTCCTTCGTTGAAGGGTCTAGCAACCTGTCCGTTCGTATTCTTCCTACAAAACCTTTCCTTCTTCCGTCCTTGAATCGTCGTCTTCATGCCTTCTAGTGAAAACTTCCTTACCTCCCTGATCCTTTTCTCCAAATTCTTGACATATTCACCTTACGTTTTCTCTTCATCCTTCCATTTTTCTGCTATCATTTTCTTCGGTCCTTTCCTGAAAGGTTCTCCTCGTACCTCCATCGAGCTTCCTTGATGCACTCATTTGGGCTTTTCCGCCGTTTGACCTACGTGATATGCACGGCAAAACTGGCTCATATCCTTATGCAGGCCAGGCCAGAAGAAGTGTTTCATTATCTTCTCCATCGTCTTCCTTACCCCCATATGTCCTGCATTGTGCACTACCACGATCACCTGTCTTCTCAACGGTGTGGGAATTATTATTTGCCGATATATCCCCCATTCGGCATTTAAGGGATATCGGTGGGTCTCTGCTTCCTCATAAGCAACCCATCCTCAAGATAATAACAGGTCGGAGACTGCTGTGCCTCCGTCTCGTCCACCACATGGTACAATAACTCGGTTAACGTTGCATACCTCCGTTGCAATCTTATCAGCCTTTTCCAACTCACTTGTCCTACTTATAACGTTGAATTTTCTATTTCTTCTTTGTCTACTTGTCTGATCATCTGTCAGTCCTTATCTTTCAAGCTTACTCTTGATTTGTCTTTTTGCATACCATCAAGTGAATCCTCTTCTTCGGGAAACAAATCATACAAGTTCATTGCTCTTTCAATTTCTTTTCATTCTTCGTCCACTTGTCCGGTCGTGTGTCGTTCCTCTTCGCACGGGCTTGATAAAAGAAATAACTCAGTGAGGAAAGGAAATACGGAAATACATAAACTAGATGAGAAGTAATGATTAAATTATACAAAAAAATATTATAAATATACAACCCGAGTTGAAAAAGCTGGATTGTATAAGCCCAAGGGCTTAAACAGGGAAAAATAGCCCGGTGAGGAGAGAAAATAGAGAAATAAATAAACTACATGAGAAGTAATGAGTGAAATATATGAATAACTATTATTACTAGCCTAGTACAACCCAAGTTGGAAAAACAGGATGCTATAAGCTCAAGGGTTCCAACGAAGAAAATAGCCAAGTAAGGAAAGGAAATAAGGAAATAGATAAACTAGATGAGAAGTAGTGAATAAAATATATAAAATATAATTATTACTAGGTAAGTTATAACCCGACTGAGAAAAGCAGGATGCTATAAGCCCAAGGTGTCCAACAGGTAAAAATAGCCCAGAGAGGAGAGGAAATAATGTAATAAAACTAGATGAGAAGAAGTTATAAAATGTATAAAAAGTATTCTTACTATCTAAGCTACAACCCAAGTTCGAAAAGCAGCATGCCATAAGTCAAACGGCTACAATAGGGAAAAATAGCCCAGTGAGGAAAGGAGATAAGGAAATTAATAAACTAGATTAGAAGTGATAAATTAAATATATAAAATAGTATTATTAGTATCGAACCTACAACCTGAGTTAGAAAAAGCAGGATGATATAAACCCAAGAGCTCCAACAGTGATAATAACCCTGTGAGTAAAGGAAATAAGGAAATAAATAAACTGGATGAGAAGTAATGAATAAAATATAGAAGATAATATCATTACTAGTTAAGTTACAACCCAAATGTAAAAAGCAGGATGATACAAGCCCATGGGATCCAACCAGAGAAAAATAGCTCAGTGAGGAAAGTAAATTAGGATATAAACTAACCAGATGAAAAGTTATGAATAAAATTTTCCAAATATTACTATTACTAGGTTAGCTACTACCCGAGCTGGAAAAGAAGAATGCTATAAGCCCAACTTCTCTGCCAGGGGAAAATAGCCCAGTGAGGAAAGGAAATAAGTAAATAAATAATGTACTGTATATGAGTAGTGATAAATGAAATATATAAAATTGTATTATTACTAACTAACCTATAAACAGAGTTGGAAAAGCAGGATGCCATAATCACGTGAGGGAATGAAATATGAAAATAAATATAGTAGATGAGAAGTAATGAATAAATTATGTAAAAGAGGATTTTTACTTGCTAAGCTACAACTTAAGTCGAAAAGCTGGATGCTATAAGGCCAAGGGCTGCAATAGGGTAAATAGCCCAGTGAGGAAAGGAGATAAGGAAATAAATAAACTAGATGAGAAATAATGAATAAAATATACAACAAATTATTATTACTAGCAAAGCTACAACCCGAGATAAAAAAAGTTGGATGCTATAAGCCCATAGGCTCCAACAGGGAAAATTTCCCCAGTGAGGAAAGAAATAGGGAAATAAATAAGCTAGATAAGAAGAAATATATAATATATATAAAATAATATTATTACTAGCTTAGCTACAACCCGAGTTGGAAAAGCAGAATGCTATAAGCTCAAGGGCTCCAATAGGTAAAATAGGCCAGAGAGGAACTGATATAAGGAAATAAATAAACTAGATGAGAAGTAATGAATAAAGTATATAAAAAAGTATTAATACTATCTAAGTTACAGCCCAAGATGGAAAAGCAGGATGCTATATGCCCTAGGGCTCCAACAGTGGAATGAGCCTATTGAGGAGCGGAAATAAGGAAATAAATAAACTAGATGAGAAGTAACGAATGGAATATATAGAATAATAAAGTTACTAACTAAGCTACAACCCAAGTTGGAAAAGCAGGATGCTATGTGCCCAATGGCTCCTACAGGGAAAATAGCCCAGAGAGGAACTGATATATGGAAATAAATAAACTAGACGAGAAGTAACGAATGGAATATATAGAATAATAATGTTACTAACTAAGCTACAACCCGAGCCGGAAAAAAAGGATGCTATGTGCCCAATGGTTCCTACAGGGAAACATAGCCCAATATGGAAAGGGGGTAAAGAAATAAAAAATAAAATAGATGAGAAATAATGAAGAGAAAATATGAAATCGTACTATTACTAGCTAAGCTACAACCCGAGTAGGAAAAGCAGGATTCTATAAGCACAAGGGCTCCAACAAGGAAAATAGCCTAGTGAGGAAAGGGCATAGCGAAATAGATAAACTATATGAGAAATAATGAATATAAATAATTAATGTAAAATAGAATTTTTATTAGCTAAACTACGACCCTAGTTGGAAAATCAGGATGGTATGAGTACAAGGGCTTCAACAGGGAAGACTATCTCAGCGAGGAATTGAAATAAGTAAATAAATAATCTATATGAAAAGTAACGGATAGAGAATATACAATCTTTCAAGATAAGGGTCAGTTTTAGAATAGATCTGTCATTTGTAAAATATGAAAGAGAGACTTATGTCAGCATGTTCAACATAAAAAAAAAGAAGAAAACATTCACTGCAATTCCAAATTTCAAAGTTTTCATTAATTGTGTGTTTTTTGAACATTTATTAAACACTCATAACAAGACTTTAATGTTTGTTTAATCATCAGATTCAGTTGAAATTTACCATTAGTAAACACGCTCAAGAGACAAGGACAAACAAACATATATAAAAGTCTTAATTTTCAACGTCGAAGACTGACTTGGTTTAATATATAAAAGTCTTTAATTTCAATGTCAAAGACTTACTTGGTTTAATCACAAAAGCTGCCAATGTCAAGGAAGATATACATATATATATACATATATATATATATATATATATATATATATATATGTATGTATATATATATATATATATATATATATATATATATGTATATATATATATATATATATATATATATATATATATATACACATACATATATATATATATATATATATATATATATATATATATATATATATAAATATATACATACATATATATATATATATATATATATATATATATATATATATATATATATATATATATACAGTATATATATATATATATATATATATATATATATATATATATATATATATATATGGGTAATTCAACAGATCTTCCTTAATGATGTGAGAGAGTACATTATCCGTGAACTATGAAGAATAACATAATCTGCAAACGCCAGTCTCGTTGTTGTGATGAAATATTTTCTGTTAAAAACTTACGTGATTAAATGCATTCAAAGACCAAGATCTATTATTATTATTATTATTATTATTATTATTATTATTATTATTATTATTATTATTAATACTCAGCTAAGTTACAACCCTTACTGGAAAAGCCGGAGGCTATAAGCCCATGGGCTCCAACTAAGAAATATAACTCAGTAAGGAAAAGAAATAAATAAACTCATAGTAATGGATAACTAAAATAAAATATCTATTCATTTCTAAATGAGATATGAGATCCCGTGTTGCATTTAGGTTTCTGGCTTTTCTTCTTTCTTGCAATAACCTTTTATAGTAATAACACTTCTTTCGGGGCAACTTTAACAAATTCTGGGAAATTCAAATGTTGTTGTTGTTAGGATCAGTAGAAATTCAGATTAAGGAATATGAATATTAATATAATGGAGCAACAATAATGAGGTGACATTGAACTCTCTTAAGCATATACAGAAAAGAAAAATTTCAGATTTCTTCTAACCGTCAACTTCAATTGATTAGCGGTTGCCAATGATGATGATAATAATCCTTATTTACTTTTCTCCCTATGCTATTTTTCCATGTTGGAGCCCTTGGGCTTATACCATCTTGCCTTTTTTTAAACTCGGGTTGTAGCCTTGTATCAATAAAAAAAATTGTATAATTTATTCATTACTTATCATCTAGCTTCTGTATCTCGTTATTGCCTTTCCTCACTAGGCTATTTTTCTTGTTGAAGCCCTTGGGCTTATAGCATCCAGCTCTCTCAACTTAGGTTGTACCTTAGCTAGTAATTATACTATTTTATATATTTAATTCACTACTTTTCATATAGTTTATTTATTGCCATATTTCATTTCCTCAATGAGGTATTTTCCCTGTTGGAGCCCGTGGGCTTATAACATCCTACTTTTCCAACTCTGGTTGTAGCTAAGCTTTTAATAATACCATTTTATATATTTCATTGACTACTTATCATCTAATATATATATATATATATATATATATATATATATATATATATATATATATATATATATGTGTGTGTGTGTGTGTGTGTGTGTGTGTGTGTGTGTATTTCCTTATTTCCTTTACCTCATTGGGCTATTGTTCCTTGTTTGAACCCTTGGGCTTATAGCATCCTGCTTTTCCAACTTGGGTTGTAGCCTAGCTAGTAATAATGCTACTTATTATAGTTTATTCAATACATCTCATCTAGTTTACTTAATTCCATAATTCCTTTCCTCATTGGGGTATTTTCCCTAATGGAGCCCTTGGGCTTATAGCATTCTACTTTTCACACCCGGGTTGTAACTTAACTAGTAATAATATTTTTTTTTTCTATATTTTATTCATTATATCTCATATAGTTTATTTATTTCCTTTCCTCAATGGGCTATTTTCGCCTTTTGGAACCCTCGAGTTTATAGCATCCTTCTTTTCCAACCCGAGATGTTGCTTAGATAATAATAATTGTGTGTGTGTGCGTGTGTGTGTATCTTATTCATTACGTCTTATCTAGTTTATTTCTTTCTTTCCCTTAACTCACTGGGCTATTAACCCTGTTGAAGCCCTTGGGCTTATCGAATTCTGCCTTTTACAAATCGGGCTGTAGCTTAGCAAGTAATATCATTGTTTCATATTATTTATTCATTACTTCTCATCTAGTTCTATTTCCTATTTCCTTTCCTTATTGGGCTATTTTCCCCTATTGAAGCCCTTGGGCTTAGAGTATCCTGCTTTTCCAACTCGGGTTGTAGCTTATCAAGTAATAATAATATCTTGTATATTTTATTCATTGCTTCTTACCATGTTTTCTTTCGTTATTTCCTTTCCTCACCGTGCTAATTCCCCCTGTTGAAGCCCTTTGACTTACAGCATCCTGCTTTTCCAACTCGGGTTGTAGCTTAGCTAGTGAAAATACTATCTTATATATTCTATTCATTACTTCTCATATTTTTTTATTACTTTAGTTCCTTTCATCACTGGGATATTTTTCCCTGTTGGTGCCCATCAGCTTATAATATCCTTCTTTTCACATTTGGGTTGTAGCTTAGATAGCTAGTAATGACACTATTTTGAATATTTCATTAATTACTTCTCATCTAGTTTATTTATTTCCTTATCTCCCTTCCTCACTGAGCTATTTTTCCCTGTTGAAGCCCTTGTGCTTATATCATCCCGCTTTTCCAACTCGTCATTTAGCTTAGCTAGTAATGATGTTATATTATATATTCTACTCATTACTTCTCCTGTATTTTATTTATTTCTTTATTCCCTTTCCTCACTGGGCTATGTCTCCCTGTTAGAGCCCTTGGGCTTATAGAATCCTGCTTCTCCAATTCTGATTGTAGCTGAGCTAGTAGTTGTAGTAATAACAATAATTCGAACACTCGAATTCTTCTTCTTGACTTTTGTAATAGTATCTTTTTCAAGTCTTTTCAAAATGTCAGAAACTTTGGATGTTACTGCAGTTGTGACCAGACTGTGGAATGAGCTTCCGAATTTAGTGGCTGGATCAGTGGAGGTGTTGAACAGTCTGACATGTGTTTCTTTTCATAGGTTTTTACAGACCGTAATATCTTTATTATTATTATCATTCATTACTTCTAATGTATAGATTGTTTTTTATTTCCTTTCCTCCTTTTCTCACTGGGCTATTTTCTCTCTTTGAGCCCTTTGGCTTGTAACATCCTGCTTTTCCATTTCATGTACGTTCCTCGGTGCCAGTAAGCTCCAAATTAATCAATCAATTGACCTGCCATCCCTTGCAGTTCTTCAAATGTATGAAACAAGATGTTTTCACTCAGTCCTGGTCTTGTCCTGCAGGCGTTTCTTATCTCTGCCAGACATTCTTCATCTCTCTCACGTTTTCAATCAACTCTTTCCCATATCAGGTGCCCTCAACAATATTACGTGCAAATAATTCCCCTCCCACTCCTTTTTTCACTTCCTCACTTACTCGGGGTCAGAATAATTTTTCTTGTAAATGGTGTTGATACTGCTCGTAGAATATTTCAATTGTTCATAACTTCTCATATAGTTTATTTATTTCCTTATTTACTCTCCTTATTATGGTATTTTTCCCTGTTGGAGACCTTGAGCCTATTTCATCCTACTTTTCCAATTAGGGTTTTAGGTTAGCTAGTAATAATAATAATAACAATAATAATAATAATAATAATAATAATAATAATAATAATAATAATAATAATTTTAGTACCTATACTAATGACTTCCTGTTTAATTATCTATTTTAATTTCTACTTACCGTATTTGCTTTGAATATTGAACATCAATATTTTCCGTCTAGTTTATCATTAAAAAACTAAAAAAAAACAAAAACGAAAAATGAAAAGTGGATGGAGAAAGAAGTAAATAACTAAATGTATAAGAAAAATCATCTATACACTTTTTTGGCGTCAATGACCTTTGATGTTAAGACGTCAGAAAACTTTAAATCAATCAATATATCAATCCATGTGAAATGAACTTATAATATATAAAGAAAACAATATATCGAAAAGCAATTTATTTTAGAAAGTTAAATAAGAAATTAACAAAGGAAACACACGAAATAAACTGCCGTCAGACCATAAGAACCATTGTTATATAACTGTGATATTCAATAGTTTTGCCTATATTTTCATGTAAGCCATATTCTCCCCACATAAGACACTAACGCCCATAAGAATCTATCTCCAGCGGCCATCATATAATCAGGGACTAAAACGCCCAAGGATTGGGGGGAGGGGGAGGGGGGAAATGGGTAAGGAGTGATTGGGTGGGGGGACGGGTCAGAAAGAGGTTATCTCATGAACCATGGGGAATCTCTCCCATATGTTCGGATGTCTGAACAGATTGACACATTTGGCCAGCCATGAATTTGAACAAATCGGTCTATCGAATGGATTTTCTCTCTCTCTCTCTCTCTCTCTCTCTCTCTCTCTCTCTCTCTCTCTCTCTCTCTCTCTCTCTCTCTCTCTCTATATATATATATATATATATATATTTATATATATATATATATATATATATATATATATATATATGTATATATATACATATATATATGTATATATATACATATATATATATATATATATATATATATATATATATATATGTATATATATATATATATATATATATATATATATATATATATATATATCTTTATATATATATGTGTGTGTATATATATATATATATATATATATATATATATATATATATATATATATGTATATATATATATATATATATATATGTATATATATATATATATATATAAATATATATATATATATATATATATATATTCATATATATACTGTATATATACATTAATCCGTTCCGGAGTTGGTATCGTATGGTGAAAAGGTCGTATGGCGGGTAATAGAATAGCTAATGCATGAAAAACCCCTGGTAAAAACATTGAAAATTAGTATGTAACAAATTACAATACACTAGTATAGTAAGCAATGTACTACAGTATACTTATATATAATATACATGTACTGTACAGTATATAATAAAATAACATGTACATGATAGATAAAAATTATATACTATACAGTACTGTAAAGGAAAAATTAAGTGACGTGACTTGAGCTGGTAATGGGTGGAGGCCAGAGGAGGGAGTAGACGGTAGATATAAAAATGTATCAATGCTAAGTATGTTATGTACACTTAATAATAAATTTATTCTTACTATTAAACGCTTAAAATTAAAAATGCTTTTCTTCTATTATTTTTGTCTTTTGAAATTTTTTTTATGATTTTTTTTTTTTAGAACTTAAAAAATTAATCTTTTTTAGCTTTTTTGATGGAATCACTATTATCGTCTTTGCTTTCTGACACTTCTCTTTCGGAGAAATATCTATTCAAAGAAGCGTGTTTCTGACGATTCCTCAACATATTTCTAAAATGACTCATACACTTGTCATTAACACTCTGCATAAGACGACTTGTGTAAAGTTTTTCTGGGTGTTTCTTTTCAATGAAACTCGTAAGGTTTTCATACCAACCGATAGCTTCCCTTATTTCGGACGATGTCGTTTCTTCAGTCTCCCCCCCGTCCTCGCCACCACTAGAGCTGTGCTCTTCTTGAATGATCGTCAACTGCATTGCCTCCAACTCCTTCAAGTCTTCAGTCGTAAGCTCTTCCCTGTGTTCCTCGATAAGGTTATGGACGTCAGCCTCATCGGAAACAAGTCTCATGGACCTCCCGATTGAAATTATTTCCTCAACATCACCCTCAGGGGCAGGATCATCAACGGCCTCGTCTTCAGTTGAGGGGTCGAAACCTTCAAAGTCTCGTTCTGCTACAACAGCTGGCCACGGTTTCTTCCATGAGGAGTTCAAGGTGCGCCGTGAAACCTCATTCTAAGCTGTGTCGATCATCTTCAGGCATTGAACGATGTTAAAATGCCCCTTCCAAAATTCACGGAGGGTGAGTTGAGTGCTTTCAGTCACTTCGAAGCAATCACTTGCTGGTCCATAGGCTGGAGGAGAGGGGTGATGTTTGGTGGCAGATAGAGAACCTTAATGAAGGAGAAGTCAGGATGAATGTCCTCGAGGCCAGGAGGGTGAGCAGGGGCATTGTCCAGTACCAGGAGACATTTGAGAGGAAGATCGTTCTCTTCTAAATAGTTCTTGACAGCAGGAGCGAAGC
>NC_090756.1:83244246-83251746 GCF_036898095.1 Palaemon carinicauda
TATTTGGTATAGCTACCCTCAAAGGACAAAAAGGTGAAAGTAGAGTCATCCAGAGCACATACATCAAAACATACAAGTTGATTATCTTTCATAAAATCCATCAAGTGATTCCATGAGCGACCAGAAAAAAGGTCTGCATTAAAATCACCAATAAAAAATATAGAATCATATCTAATCTCAGTTAAAATATATTCAAGGTAACTAAGTGAAGCCAAATAATCATTCAAAGTCTCTATTCTACAAATATCGCTTCGGATGTATACATTTACAAACACAAGTAATTTTTGGTTATAAAGAACGGACATTACAATAAAATCCTTCTCTATAATATTCTTTTTGATATGAAGAGAAGAACTCTTTTTCCAAAGACAAGCTAACCCACCCTCACACCTACCGGAAAAAGATTCAATAGCCTCCTCCGAGTAAACTGCCGGTGACCCTATTACTTCATAATGCTCATCAATAAACTGCAAATCACCAAGTCTGTTTTCTGTAACAAATGTTTTTTTGTAAAAATATAAAGTCATACTGACTTATTGCAATCTCTCTGACCAGATCAATATTTTTCGCCAGAGAGCAACAATTATATGTATAAAGTTTCAATGCCATAATAAATAGAAAGCAAAGGTACAAATATCAACAATGATATAAAATAAACAAATGGTTACACTAATAATATCAAAAATTTGTCTTATTGTCTCTTTTTGTAATATTTGTTTACTATGACCCCTTCAGGCCATGACTCTGAGTCAAATAAGCTTTCCCTTTCGTCTAAATTTACTGTTAGTTTAAAAGCTTTGCTCTCTGAACTAAAGATTTCCAGTTCTTCTATCTTAATAACATTTATATCAAAGACTTCTTTAACATAACTTTTAATATCGTTTGAGTCAACATCCGTATCCACTCTTCCAACAAAAACATCAACAGTTTTTTTCACTCCTTTGAATGAGTGGTGACCTGTTTTTTTAATACCAGTCACTTTAACATTTTGTTGTCTACGATTCTCAACTTGACTGTTTCTATGAGTTTTTGCTGTAATTTTAGGTATATTATTCTTTCCAACGACTGTCCAACCCTCTTCTTCACTTCTTCGACTATCTGCATCTTCTCTGTAGGCTGACAAAATCTCATCAAGGTCTTGTCCCTGTTCCTCAATTCCTGAACCAGAAGGTGAACCATTCTGTCCCTCAACAAGGTTGTTTTCAGTAGAATTTGACGTGTCTTTTTCGTTGTTTACAGCTTTTCTTGAGTTGTTCTTGGATGGCCCAGATGCAACTGCTGAGTAAGATAAACGGGTATTTTTATGTTTTTCCCCGATACAGACCCTCTCGGGGAGAGATCCCTCCCAACTGACCGACATCCTGAAAGATTGCACATCCTGCAATAGCTCCATCTCATCGGATAAATCATTTGTGGCTTCATTTATACCTTTGACGGCACAGCTGAATTCATTTTTAAGGTCTTTGACATCTTTCCTCACTTGTCTCATAGAATCTGCAGTATTTATTACTTCAGATCTAATATCCACAAACTTTGGTAACACTTCATTTATTTTATTTACGTTTTCCGATAATCTTAATATCTGTGGGGCAATAAATTCCATACCAATGGGGGGCATTCCTCTATAACTCTCACACACAAATTTTATTCTCTTATTTGAAGCAATTACCTCTTCACTGTATTCCAATACATCCTTTAAGTCTTTTCGTTTTTTCACTGGGTCCCTCCTCCAAACAAGGTCCTTATGAAGAATATTTGCAAGCTCGGATTTCGCAGTCTTGATATTTTCATGGGAATAAAAACAATCAGCTACATCCAATAAAGTTTCTTTGGTAAAATCATTTTTGGCAGAAGTTATAAAACAAAAAAGGTTGTTTATGATTACTTCGTTATCCATTACATTAAACGTAACCTGCTCCAAACATAAACAAACACCATTTGCTAGTAGTTCACCATCTACGGAGAGCTTAATGCGCATGAGCAAACCAGGAAAAAAATTTTCATGGATAGTTGACTAAATCCACAATTCTTAAATGGATATTTTTCACACTATCAGTCTCTATAAGAGTATCACTATGCACTTATTTTAATCAATATATATATATATATATATATATATATATATATATATATATATATATATATACATACATATATATATATATATATATATATATATATATATATTCATATCGAATTTATTATGCCATTGTATCGCAGACCAATATATGTTTATGTATATAGTTATATATCATTACATTACTACAAAAGTCAGTGCATTCAAACACATTCACACACACACAAAGACACACACACACACACACATATATATATGTATATATATATATATATATATATATATATATATATATATATATATATATAAATATATAAATATATATATATATGTGTGTATGTATATATATATATATATATATATATATATATACATATATATATATATATATATATATATATATATATATATATATATATATATATATGTAAATATACATAAATACATAAATGCATATACATCAATATATAAACATACTCACATGAATATCTATATCTCTGTACTTATACACAAATATATTCATATGTGTATATATATATGTATATATATATATATATATATATATATATATATATATGTATATTTATATATATATATATATATATATATATATATATATATATATATATGTATATATATATATATATATATATATATATATATGTATGTATATATATATATATATATATATATATATATATATACACACACACATATATGTATATATATATATATATATATATATATATATATATAAATACATATATATCCGCAAGAACATATTCATAAAATACATACTTCTGTTCACACAAAAAATAAAAATCCTGGCATTCCATAACCTACCCCTTCCCGACCAGGAAACAAAGGAAAATAAATAAACATCAAATACAACCTGGAAATGTCATTCTAAATATGAGATCCCTTCCCTAATAGAAGAAATTAACGAGAAAAACTACGGATTGCAATGTTGCATCACCAGTAGTACTCCGTTGTGGAATTAGTCAGAATAGCTACTTCCTTTAATAACTTCTTGATTCCACTGGGGACACAATTCCACTTAGCTCCTGGAAGTCGAAGGCTCTCATGTGCTGAATTGGTATTGTCTTGTTAGTTTGGGATAAGTTGATTATCAACATTTTGGAATTCTGTTCAGTGAGTTTCCAAATATCATTATTATTACTACAAGTTGGGCTATAACTCTAGTTGGAAATGAAGATACAATTAGCCCAATGTTGCCAAAGGGAAAATATAGGGAAGGAAACAAGGAAGAATAAACAGTCCAAATAGAATATTTTAAGAATATTAACAACATTAAATGAAATCCTTCATATATAGATTATAAATTCTTATAAAAAGGAAAAAGATGAAGAGAAAAAAGATAGAATGTTGGCGAAGAGGGTATTTGTACATATATTTCAAAGCTGTTTGATGTAGGGACTTTTATATAACAACAACAACAACAACAATAACAACAATCAAGGGCAGCTGTTTCTAGAACTCTGCAGGACAAAGGCCTCATGCGTGTCAATTCATGTCTGGGATTTGGCCAGTTCTCGTCATCCCGCCAGCCAGTGTGGTTTGGCGATGATGGAAGACTTTTGTCTGGTCGCTCACAGCAAACCAAACTAGTATGAGTGGCCCTGACTAGTACAGTTTTGCTGATCGTGGCGAAGCGCAAACCCTTTCACCACGTTGTTTTTTTTTTTTTTTTTTAAATAGTATTTTACGTTAAATAAGAATTACGGTTACTAATAGTCAGAAAATATCCCACTCTTGTATTTGAGAGAGAGAGAGAGAGAGAGAGAGAGAGAGAGAGAGAGAGAGAGAGAGAGAGAGAGAGAGAGAGAGAGAGAGAGTTCTAATTAAGAAGGCTCACAACAATGTGGTTAATATCATCTTGTAAAAGTCATTTTATCGTGATTATTATAAAGTTTCATTCCATCCAAAACTGATAATGTTTGTCTACAATTTCATCCCAACAAGAACTTATTGAACACTCTCTCTCTCTCTCTCTCTCTCTCTCTCTCTCTCTCTCTCTCTCTCTCTCTGATACGTAGTAAATCACCTCCGTTTAAAACAAAAAAGGATGAAATGCTTTGCCTCACTTTACTTGGCTAATGGAAAATTGTGAATCTTTTCAACACGACCAATTATGTTTACTCTATTCTGTAAGTAAATAGAAAAAAAACAGTCCCTGATCAATGGTGTCATAAAAAACAGAAAATAGAAATCTACAGAATAGACATATGGAATCATTCTCTTTCAATAGATAGGATGATATCCGATAGATTTTGTCTTTGATGACGAACCTGTATAGTTCAAAAAAGGGGATATTATATCGTCAGATTAAAATGCAATAATAGTTTCCTTTTACAAACTAGCTTCCCCAATGAGGTAACAGCATAATTCACATTTATCTTAAATTAACTATCATGTCTTCAAAGTTAATCAATTTCAAGGTTTACTATACGTAACTTTTAAGAAAAATAACGATGTAACTCAGTAACAGTTTTCTTTTTTAACCTATTTCATAGTTATAAAATAAATCTAACAAAGTTTATTATACGTTAGCTAGTTGAAAATATTCTTCCGTAAATAGCCACACATAAAATATAACACTGAAATGTAAACCACTTTCGAACTTCTAACTTTTAAAAAGCCGAAGATTTTCTTTTCAGGAACTGTCTCGACCAAGAGATGTATTTTGGTTGACATTCAATTACACCGACAGTCTTGGCTTCATCCGATGGGAAGATCTAGCAATACGCGGTTGCTGTTTTGTGGATACCTGGAACAGTTGCCAATATTGATGGCAATGGTGAGGAGTGGGATATGAATTCAATTTTAATTCAATGGAAGTGGCCCGATATCTCTAAGCATCCCATTAAGGGAGCTATGATGGGCAGGACCCCATCCTTGAAACCTCAAATATATACGATTCCATGTAAAATCTAAAAGCTTTCCATTGTATAAAAATTTCCGGGAAAGACAATGGAAGTGGTGTGAAATCTCGAAGGGTCAATTAAGACAATTAAGGGGCCGATCAAAACCCTTGTCCTCTTAAAAGTTCACATAGAAGGAACATTAATGCCAGCAGAGTGACAATTACGCGTGCAGATGAAGACAAAGACCAAAGAAATTCTAGCCTCGAAAATAATCAACAAATAATTGCAGTACTAAGCAATCAAGATAAAGAAATAAAAGAATACCCCGACTAACAAACAGACAATGATTGCTCAGTAAAACCAATAAACACAGGAAAAAGAAAAGAATAGTTATGTGTGCAGAATTTAAATCACACCTGTTTAATGCAGAACAAAGGCATCATGGTGCCTTCATCTATGACCCAAGATATCGGTATGAAAAAGAAGAGGTATTAAAAATTGACCTGATGACACAAAACTGTAATTACTGTGGTGCTCAGAAATGAAAGAATGAATCTCCTGAAATGTGTTGCGCTGGAAGGAATATTAGGCTACCTTTGTTAAAAATATCATCTCCACTTTAACATAAGAAAATGTTAGCCTTCAGCGATGAAGTTTACACAAATGAACTATTAGGAGGTATGAGTAGCTGGGAGTTAAAAGGCACGTGGTTCAAAACTAGTTATCACAAAGATAACTTACAATAATCGATCAGTAGCATATGACATTACTTTTCAATCACTGGGCATCTCTGCTAGATATATATATATATATATATATATATATATATATATATATATCTATATATATATATATATATATTCAAATAAGCCATATATATTTTTGATACATTAATGTCTGGATTCTCTTAATGACCTCGGGATCAGAGCCCCAGGCGAAATCACACAAAGACAAGAGCTTGGCTCCGGCCGGGAATCGAACCCTGGTCGGCAAGCTTGTATAGACAGTGACTAAGCCACTTCGTGGCCAAGTGGCTTAGTCACTGTCTATACAAGCTTGCCGACAAGGGTTCGATTCCCGGCCGGAGCCAAGCTCTTGTCTTTGTGTGATTTCGCCTGGGGCTCTGATCCCGAGGTCATTAAGAGAATCCAGACATTAATGTATCAAAAATATATATGGCTTATTTGAATATGAAAAGCACGTAAAAATGTGCAAAATTTATCATATATATATATATATATATATATATATATACATATACATCTGTGTGTGTAGTTTATAAATACAGTCCTGCATGGGAGTGTTTAAAATGAGATACTAATCTAAAGAGAAAAAGTTATTATCCAACCCGTTAAATCCAGATATAGTAAATAAACCATTGCAAAAACTATAAGACATTTGGTTTTAGAATTGGTTAACCAATTACAAATCAATTTGGTTAATGATAAGTATTTCCACAGCTTCAACTACCCGGCTATCAAGCATTTTCACTTCTTTTCCACTAAATATTTTGAAAAATACTTTTACCAAATTTAAAATTTTGATTTTGGGAGTTATGTGTTGTTTGAATTTCCAAATATTCGTATACTGGAATTATTAGTAAAGGATATATCTGAGATTATATATTCACATATATGTATATATGTATATATGTCAAACATGATATATATATATATATATATATATATATATATATATATATATATATATATATATATATATGTCAAACATGTAAATATATATATATTTATTTCTATTTGAACACGATGTTGTGTTGATATTAATCCATATTGACTCATTAGGGGTAATTTGAATGAATTACTACCAATTGTGTCACGTGGTGGCCCGGGGAATTGGGTAAAACTCGCTGGTAAGAGACTGATGTCTCGCCAGGTAAATCCTCGGACAGCTGGTAGCGGTCAGGTTCCAATTCTTTTTATGGGCTCTCGTGACATGGTTGGTTTCGACCTGGCCTTTCATTAGAAGGGGCTAGCGTTCGATCCCAGGTATGAGGTAGAAATTTATTTCTATTTGAACACGATGTTGTGTTGATATTAATCCATATTGACTCATTAGGGGTAATTTGAATGAATTACTACCAATTGTGTCACGTGGTGGCCCGGGGAATTGGGTAAAACTCGCTGGTAAGAGACTGATGTCTCGCCAGGTAAATCCTCGGACAGCTGGTAGCGGTCAGGTTCCAATTCTTTTTATGGGCTCTCGTGACATGGTTGGTTTCGACCTGGCCTTTCATTAGAAGGGGCTAGCGTTCGATCCCAGGTATGAGGTAGAAATTTATTTCTATTTGAACACGATGTTGTGTTGATATTAATCCATATTGACTCATTAGGGGTAATTTGAATGAATTACTACCAATTGTGTCACGTGGTGGCCCGGGGAATTGGGTAAAACTCGCTGGTAAGAGACTGATGTCTCGCCAGGTAAATCCTCGGACAGCTGGTAGCGGTCAGGTTCCAATTCTTTTTATGGGCTCTCGTGACATGGTTGGTTTCGACCTGGCCTTTCATTAGAAGGGGC
>NC_090756.1:83262616-83267616 GCF_036898095.1 Palaemon carinicauda
GACAATGGTGTTAAAAGTCTTTTTTTTTCTTAATGCTCCAATAATGAAGACCGCCCAGAATTACAGGTCGTGGGCCCGGCACACAAATATAAAGATAAAAATTTTTTACCTTGGGGCAGAGAGGTCCCCTTGGCTTTTTACTGAACCAAGGGCAGTACACAATATGTGGAAATAAAAGTCCTTGTTGCAGAGCGAGGATATCCAAGAAAAGCTAAACAGCTTCACAACGTAAATCTGCAAAGGCGAGGAATAATATGGATCCAATCGCAAATGTCGTGCCCTACAGGGTTGGAGGCTCAGAAACACACTAAGGAACCCTCCTCCAACAAGCCCGTTCACACCTCCGTTCACACAGGAGCGCAGCCACGTAACCCCACACCACTTGAAAATATAAAACAGCCATTAGTCCCATTATAAACACTAACATAACCACCAGTGAAAAGGACAAACTATTAAAGAAAGAAAACAATACGTCTATACTTAACTTTATAACAATACGTCTATATTTAACCTTATACATCTATAAAAACTTTAATATTTAGAAATATATAACAACTATGTTACAATATATATATATATATATATATATATAGTTATAGATACCTAATTATTCATAAAAGAAAAGCTATGAATGACTGGAGAGATTATCTAGGCAGTAGAGCAGTAGGGGCTGACAAAGCTATGAATTCAGGAAGTTGATTTGGGGGGTAAGAATTGCTAAAAAAAAAAAAAAGATATTTATAAAATCTTGAAGGGGGCAAAGAAGAAGAATCATATACCCACCAAAAACAGATATGGCTCAGTTATAGCAACATCAGATGAAGAACGACAACCTTGGATGAGACGCTTCAGTGAGGTTATGAATAGAACATATGAAGGGAATAATTTGATTGCTATACCTAAAGCTGATGAAGACCTCAATGCCCCCATGAATGAAGTCAGTGTGGTTGAAGTTGAAGCTAACCTCAAAACACTAAAGAGATGGAAAACCTCTGGATACAATGTAGTAACTGCTGAGATAATACTGGCCGAAAATGAAGACTCCCAGAGTACTTACAAGATTATTTTGTAGAATGTGGCATGAAGAGGGAAAATCGCAAAAAATAAAAAAATAAAAAATAAAAAAGGAGACCTAACTGATTGCAATAATTACAGAGGCATAACACTTACGTCACTTGTTATGGAAATATATAGTATGCTTATTCTAAAAAAACTGGGGAGGAAGATTGATGGTAAACTGAGAGAAGAACAAGCAGGACTTACAGAAGGTAGAAGTTGCACTGACCTAATTTTAATTTTGACCCATGTTGTACAGCAATTGTAGAGTATAGAAATCCCCTGTTGATGGCATTTGTGGACTATGAAAAAGCCTTTAATAGTGTGCACGGGCCAATTTTGTGGAGAGTTCTCCGTTATCATGGAATTTCTCTTAAATGTGAAAATTTGATCAAGTCTGTTCATGAGCATAGCAAGTGCAAAAAAGCAATGTTAATGTTAATGGAGTCTTATTAAATGAATTTCCAGTGAACAGCGTAGTATTCGAAGGGAATATGTTGTCACCTATGCTGTTTTATCCACCTCATGGTTTTTGTATTGCGTAGAATAGTCAGAGGAGGTGAAGAAGGATTGGGCTGGATTGGTGATAGGAATTAAGCAGACCTACTATGCATTTCAGAGCCCGTGTTATATCGTTTTTCGAAAATATCTTCTCAACAAACAGTTGGATCAATGCGACATTTTGACACAGCTTGTTTGACACCTTCCGCTAATTTATGACACAACAGTGCATTGCCAAGAGTGTTTCATTAGAGAGCTTACTCTTTGCTTTCAAGGAGTATGCTGATGATGCTGCCCTTGTTAGCAGAACACCCTAAGATTTGCAATGCTTGCTTACCAAAATGCATGAAGTATCACACGAGGTTGGGCTAAAGATAAATAGAAGAGAAATATGAGAACGGAGTATGCAATGGAAGAAGAAATATCACTGGAAGGAGAGAAGGATTAATTAGGTAGAATCATTCAGGTAAACAGGGAACTATGGTCTCCAATACAGTGTGCCTAGAATTTGAGTTTAGTGGAAGATTGAAAAAAAAGCTAACAGGACAATGGCTAGGTTAATTAAAATTTTGAAATCAAATCGCCTTAAATTACATCCAAAAATGAGACTACATATCAGTTTTGTGAGATCTGTGTTGCTCTATGAACATGAGTCATGGTATAAAAATGAAACAATTTTCAATAGATTTAGTAGATTTGAGAACGAAGTCCTCAAAAACATATTGTGTGTTAAAAGGCAGGGACAGAATTAGAAATGAAATTGTAAGAAAGATTACTTGAATGCCATATGTGGATGAAATTATTTTGAGGGGCAGATGGAGATGGTTTGGGCATGCTCTTCACACTCCCCAAGAGAGATTTGTTCACCAAACATTCAGCTGGGCTTCACAAGATAATAGAAGAGTTAAAAGACCGATGTCCTACATGGCTGAGGACTATGAAGCGGAAAGTAGGAGATAATGAATTGAGAAGTATTGAATTAAAAGCTCAAAAATAGACACGAAAGAGCATGAGGGAAATTTATATATATATATATATATACATATATGTATATATATATATATATATATACATATATATATATATATATATATACATATATATATATATATACTGTATATATATATATATATATAATATTTATATATTAGTATGTGTATAAATATATATATATATATATATATATATATTTATAAATATATAAGTATGTGTATATATATATATATATACAGTATATATATGTACATTTATATATGTATATGTATATATATATATATATATACTGTATATATATATATATATATATACACTGTATATATCTATATATACAAATACATGTGTATATATATATATATATATGTACATTTATATATGTACATGTGTATATATATATATATATATGTATATATATATATATATGTATATATATATATATATACTGTATATATCTATATATACAAATACATGTATATATATATATATATATACTGTATATATCTATATATACAAAATGCATGTATATATATATATATATATATACTGTATATATCTATATATACAAATACATGTGTATATATATATATATATATATACTGTATATATCTGTATATACAAAATACATGTGTATATATATATATATATATATTCTGTATATATCTCTATATACAAATAACATGTCTATATATATATTATATATATATACATACAGTATATTTGTATAAATAGTGTATATACATATACATATATACTGTATATATGATCATATTAAAATTATATATATTTATATACATTTATATAAATATATATATCTATATATATATATATATATATATACATATGTTTGTGTATTATATATACAGTATATATATATATATATATATATAAATATTATTATCATTATTATTATCATTATTAATTTTATTATTATTATTATTATTATTATTATTATTATTGTTGTTATTATTAAAAGCTAGGCTATATCCATAGTTGGAAAAGTAAGATGCTATAAGCCCAAGGGCTCCAACAGGGAAAGATAGCTCAATGAGGAAAGGAAAAAAAAAAAAAGTAACAAGAGAAGAATAAACAATCAAAATAGAATAATTCAAAAACAGTAACAACATCAAATGAGATCGTTCACATGTAAACCTATAAAAACTTTCAAAAAAAAAAAAAAAAAAAAAAGAGGAGAAATAAGATAGAATGCTGATGAAGAGGGTTTTTGTATATTTCAAAGCTATTTGAAGAGTAACAACAACCACAAATGCAGTCGTTCCTAGTCAACTGCTGGACAAAATCCTCAGGAGGGCCCAGTTCATATCTGTGATTTTAGCCAGTTTTCGTCACCACAACCAGCCAATGCGTACTGGTGATGGTGGGAGATTTTCATCTGGTCTCTCAAAGCAAACCAGCCTACTATTGGTAGCCCTGACTAGTAGAGTCCTTGCAAATCATGGCGAAGTGCAAATCCTTTCACCCGTGTTGTCTACAGAAAATAGTATTTGGGAGAGAGAGAGAGAGAGAGAGAGAGAGAGAGAGAGAGAGAGAGGTTCATAATGGTGTCCGTCAATATTATTTTTTGAAATCCATTTTCATAATCATCAAGTTTCATTTCTTCCGAAACAGATAATGTTTATCTACAATTTCTTCCGAACAAAAACTCTCTCTCTCTCTCTCTCTCTCCCTCTCTCTCTCTCTCTCTCTCTCTCCATTTGAGACCAATCACTTCCATTAAAAAAAGTGATAAAGTGGTTTGACTCATTTTACTTGTCTAAATGAAAATAATTAATTCCTTTTTACATGGACAATCCTGTCTTCTCTATTTTGTAAGTAAATTAAAAAAAAAAGTGTCCCTGATCAATACTGCAATACAGAATAGATATTTGAAATCTACAGAATAGAAATATGAAATCATTCTCTTTCAATAGATAGGATGATATCCCGATGGATTTTGTCTTTAATAACGAACCTGCAGAGTTCACAAAAGAGGATATTATATTGTCAGATTTAAAAGCAATATTAATTTCCCCTCTTTGTAAAATAGCTAGCCTAATGATTTCATAAAATACATAAAACATTTTAAACCACATATCATGGCTTTAAACTCAATCAATTACAAAGTTTATTAAACGTTAATTTGTTGAAAATAATAACGTTGTAAATAACTAACGATTCACATTTTTTAACCTAAGACAGCTTTAAAATTAATTAATAAGAGTTTATTATAAGTGATTATTTGGAATTATAACAATAACAAATACTAACAATATCTTTTCCATTCCATTTCATAGCTATAAAATATGCCAATAACAAAGACTATCACATGTAAAATAGTTGAAAATATGCCTCCGTAAATAACCTCACCTACAATAACACACTGAAATGAAAACAACTTTCGAATTTTTGAACTTTTAAAAAGCCAAAGATTTTCTTTTCAGGAACTGTCC
>NC_090756.1:83272616-83277616 GCF_036898095.1 Palaemon carinicauda
GCCGGCCGGCACGCACCCCCCTATACTGTACTAGTATTCTTCAGTATAACATATACAGTAAGAATTAAACTATGGTAAGGGTTTTGGTACAGCACTGTGTGTTCTAACACTATTGTGTTTTCTTGCACATCCCTTTGCTGTTGCCCTACAGATAGGAAAGTGAGTTCTTTCCTGTCTATTATCCAGGATTTTAAAATCATTGCTTAGGTGTGAGCTCCACCTGTTTCCTCTGGAAACCTTGCATTGGTTACTCTAGAAGAGATTATCCATTTGATTTTATTATCTGGAAGGCTGCAACAATGGGTTGTGAGGGAAACACAAGTGTGTGTCTTTCCTTTATGAATTGTTATGCTATACTAAGCATATCCAGTGATACATAGTTCACTTGATACTCATGGAAATTTCTTCTCTTTACAGAAGGACCCTCCGAAGTGCGGAAGTGCTTTCTGCAACGTCCGCAGCAAGAACCTCTGCGGACATGAGTTTTGTAGGAGACACGCAGCATACGCTGTCTCCAAGGATGATCTCCGGTATTGGGGCTCTCAGGTATGTACTGTGTGCACTAACCTGATTACTGAGACCTTTGATTCCCCTAGGACGGAGAAATCAAGGGATATAGCTAGGAAGAAGCTTCGTACCTGGGTAAGGGGCTTCCAAAAGAACACTTCTGGCCCTTATCTTCCAAGTGAGAAGATGAGGGCGTATCTTTTCCCTAAGGCATCAGCTGATGCAGTGATTCCCCAGCCTCAAGAGGAGATCCCCTAAGTTCAGATCCAGGTGGATGCTGAAGTCGCGGTCGCGATGCAAGACATCCAGTTAGATGACAGGATGTCTGATGTGGACGAGTGTCTGGAGGAAGACCTCCTGGCAGAAGCCCAGGATGAAGTTCAAGCCCCAGACGTTGTAGAGGTAGACGTCAACGAGGTGTCGGCTACTCCGGTTCAGATTCCGGAGCCTATTCCCTCAACATCAGCCGGTCTCCCAGTAGAGCTTGGACAGGCCCTCTCTTCTATTGTTGGAATGATCCAACAAATGCAGAAGGAGAATCAGGAGAAGGCGGCTGCAATGGAACTGCGAATGCAGTGCCTTGCAGAATCACATGGGCCCCAGAAAAAGCTCAATGTGAAAGACCTTCCCTTGTGCTCAGATGCTAACCCATGGAGGTATGCTGAGCACATGCCGATGACGACTGGAAAGATCGTCATCTCGGATAAGCTGGGCTCAGTTCCCCTGGAGGAGGTGGAATTCTGGCCCAGTAAGGCATCATATCCGGACTGTTATGTCCGGCTGAGGAAGGAACCAGCTTCAAAGGAGGAGACAGAGCCGAAGGAGGTCATAGTGATGGACCATGCCAAGGCTCAAGCTCTACTTTCATCCTCGATGAAAGAGAGGGGCTTCTCTAACTCAAAGGTAGCCGCATTGAACAGGAAGCTCCCTTCCTTTGTGTCCTCGCCTACTAGAGCCTTCCCCTTTTTACAGAAAGGGTTTGCGGCTGTACTAAAAGCAGTCGAGGCCGGCAAGCCTTGCCCCTCCCTAGAGGAGTGTAAACCCTTGTCGCTGGCCCTGCCTATGGACCACAAAGACTGGAAGGACGTCAATCTTACGTTCTCAGTTGGAAAGTTGGAGGCTGATATTGCCGGACGTCAGTTCGGCGAGGACCTCCCTAAGCTGTCTGACTTTCTTTTGCGAAGAGAGTTCGATACAAAAGAAAGACTGACTGCCTCAATGTCTCTTCAGACTACTCTCGAGACGATGGCAAGTGACCCCAAGGTCCATGAAATGTTCATGGTAGTGGCCAAGACTCATCTGGCCACAGTGACGAAGGACCTTTATGGCTTCGTCAAGGCAAGGAGAGCTTGTAGGGAGTTCGTGTTTACCTCGGCTACGGTGAGGCACGAGCCAAAGAAACTAATCTCCTCCAACATTTGGGGAAAAGACCTTTTCCCTACCGACTTGGTCAAAGAAGTTGTTGATGAGGCCGCCTTGGA
Organism: Palaemon carinicauda; assembly: GCF_036898095.1. Lineage (NCBI taxonomy): Eukaryota > Metazoa > Arthropoda > Malacostraca > Decapoda > Palaemonidae > Palaemon > Palaemon carinicauda. Next base: position 83,274,605 of record NC_090756.1, read on the forward strand.
GAATAGAAACCTTCTCCAGAAGTGGGGCCTGGCTATCAAAAGAAAGTCTTCCCCGGATGAGGGTCCTCAACCAAAGAGGAAGACTATGAGAACTAGGCTACCGTCTCGGCCAGCCAAGCCTGTTAGACAGCAACAGCAACTGCAATTGCCATTGCCCCCAGTGCCCCAGATGGTGGCACAAACCCCGACCACTTTTCAGTGGGTACCCCAGGCCGTGTCGACACAGTCCACGGCATTCACCCCAGCGTTCGAAGGGCAGTCTACTTCCTTCGAGCAAAGCCTAGAGGAGCAGCCAGAGGCTCGTCTAGACGCCCCTCAAGGGGAAGGGGATTCAGGGGTGGTCGTGGTCAGGAAGGCAAGACCTCAGGACGGCAGTCCAAGTGAGGTGATACCGGTAGGAGGGAGACTTCTGAAATTTCGGGATCGGTGGACCTTCGATCCCTGGGCCCACAGCCTACTCAAGAATGGACTGGGCGGGAGCTGGTTCAGCACTCCACCCCCGTGCCTTCGGTTTTTCCAACACTCCACCCCGTTATGGAGGAGTACGTTCAAGAACTGTTGGAGAAAAAAGGTGATCCGAAGGGTGAAGCCCATCAATTTCTAAGGGAGGCTGTTTTGCGTTCCCAAGAAAGACTCGGAAAAGCTCAGAGTCATTCTGGACTTGTCGCCACTCAACAAGTTCATAGTGAATTGCAAATTCAAAATGCTAACACTGCAACACATAAGGACCTTACTGCCCAAGAGGGCATATTCCGTCTCTATAGACTTGTCAGACGCCTATTGGCACATTCCAATTAGCCATCGACTCTCCCCCTACCTAGGGTTCAGGCTACAACGAAGACTATACGCCTTCGGAGCCATGCCATTCGGGCTAAACATAGCCCCAAGGATTTTTACGAAGCTTGCGAGCGTAGCTCTCAAACAATTTCGCCTAAAGGGAATTCAGGTAGTAGCCTACCTGAACGACTGGTTGGTGTGGGCAGCATCCAAGACAGAATGCTTGTAAGCTTCCAGTCAAGTGATCCAGTTCCTAGAGTACCTAGGCTTCAAGATCAACAGAAAAAAGTCTCGACTTTCTCCATCTCAAAAGTTCCAGTGGCTGGGAATCCACTGGGACCTTTTGTCACACCGTTTCTCCATCCCGGCGAAGAAAAGGAAGGAGATAGCGGGTTCTGTCAAGAGACTTCTAGATTCCGAAAGGATATCAAGACGCGAGCAGGAGAGGGTACTGCGCTCTCTCCAGTTTGCTTCGGTGACAGACCTAGTGCTAAGAGCACAGCTAAAGGATGCAATCGGAGTTCGGAGAAGTTATGCATCAAACGCGCAAAGAGATCTGAGAAGACCAGCCGCTTCGGCTAAGTACTCTTCTCAGGCCTTGGTCCCAAGCCAGACATCTAAAGAAATCGGTTCTTCTTCAGCCACCTCTCCCGTCGGTGACGATTCACTAAGACGCCTCGAAGGAGGGATGGGGAGGTCACTCTCATCAGAAAAAAAGTCCAGGGGACTTGGTCCAAGCTATTCAAGACCTTTCACATAAAACTTTCATGAAGCTAGGGCAGTGCTCCTTACCTGAAAGAAAGTCTCCCCGCGTCACTTGATCCACATAAGGTTGGTGATGGACAGCGAGGTAGTTGTGAGATACTTGAATCGACAAGGATCGAGGTCACCACCTCTCAACCAGTTGATGTTGGCCATCTTCCGATTGGCGGAAAAGAAGAAGTGGTACCTGTCGGCAGTTCACCTTCAAGGAGTCCGCAATGTGACAGCGGATGCTCTATCCAGGTTCACACCGATAGAGTCGGAATGGTCCTTAGACGCAGGATCATTCTCCTTCATTCTGAATCACTCCCAGAACTGCAGATAGACCTCTTTGCGACGAAAGACAACAAGAAGTTGCCCCTGTACGTGTCCCCGTACGAAGACCCCTTAGCGGAAGCAGTGGACGCGATGTCCCTCGACTGGAACAGATGGTCCAAGACTTATCTGTTCCCTCTTCACAACCTTCTGTTGAGGGTCCTCAACAAACTGAGATCCTTCAAGGGGTAGCGGCAATAGTGGCCCACAAGTGGCCGAACAGCGTGTGGTTCCTCCTGGCATTGGAACTGTAGCTGAAGTTTGTACCGCTACCAGATCCAGTTCTGACCCAGCGAGTCCAGAAGTCAACTGTCTGCGCTTCATTACAGAAAACCCGGACCCTGCAGCTCATGATTTTCTCTCCCTAGCGGTGAGAAAGCGTTTCGGGATTTCGAAAGCCAGCATAGACTTCCTTGAGGAATATAAGTGCAAATCTACTAGAAGGCAATATGAGTCATCTTGGAGAAAATGGGTGGCCTTTTGTCAAGGCAAAGAATCCGCAGGAGATCTTGACAGACTTCTGCTTATCTTTCTTCTCCACCTCCATGGTCAAGGATTGGCAGCTAACACGATTTCAGCGTGTAAGTCTACTTTGACAAGACCCATTCTATATGCCTTCCAGGTCGACCTAGGTAACGAGATCTTTAATAAAGTCCCGAAAGCCTGTGCTAGGCTCAGACCTTCAGCACCTCCAAAGCCCATTTCATGGTCTTTAGACAAGTTCTTCATTTCGCTTCTCTGTTGAGCAATGAAGAGTGTGCGTTAAAGGATTTGACACAAAAAGTTATTTTCCTATTTTGCACTCGCGTCCGGGGCCAGGGTTAGTGAGATTTTAGCCTCTCGAGAGAGGCAGGTCGTGTTCAGTTCCTGGTTGGGGAAGAACTGAACCTGTTTCCGGATCCTACGTTTCTTGCCAAGAATGAGTTACCCACCAACAGGTGGGGTCCCTGGAGAATCTGCCCTCTGAAAGAAGATGCATCTCTATGTCCAGTAGAATGCCTAAAGGTCTATCTTCATAGAACTTCAGACTTCAAGGGTGGTCAACTATTCAGGGGAGAAACATCAGGCTCAAATTTATCTCTGAATCAGCTCAGAGCGAAAATCACATATTTTATTCGCAGAGCGGATCCTGACATTACACCCGCAGCTCACGATCCG
>NC_090756.1:83282616-83287616 GCF_036898095.1 Palaemon carinicauda
AAGATACAAAGGATAATATATATAATAAAGAAAAATGCTGTTACTATGTACGATTGTGTGACACATGGGTGGTATATATATATATATATATATGTATATATACATGTATATATATATATATATATATGTGTGTGTGTGTGTGTGTGTGTGTATATATACATGTATATATATAAAGTATATATATATATATATATATATACTAAAACTGTCCTTAAAATATTTAATTGTTTGTTGCTTCACTTATAATTTATTTATTTCCTTGTTTCCTTTCCTTACTAGGCTATTTTATTCTGGTGGAGCACTTGAGCTTTTAGCATTATGCTTTTCCAATTAGGATTGTACCTTAGCTAGTAATAATAGTATACGTGATTATATGGATATAATAAAATTATATATATATATGTATTTACATATATATATATATATATATATATATATAATATATATATATATATATATATATTTGTGTGTGTTTGTGTATATATATATATATGTATATATATATATATATATATATTTATATATAATATATATATATTTACATATGTGTGAGTTTGTGTGTATATATACATATATATACAGTGTATATATATATATATATATATACAGTATATATATATATATATATATATATATATACATATATATATATGCCATACACCTGTTATATAGTATACATACCAATTTATTACTGATAAAGATATATACATATGAATAATAATATTATAATATGAAAAGGATAAACTCTACTTACAATATGAAATGGATAAACTCTACCTAATCTCTCTCACAAAACTGACTTATATTAGTATGTACGAAGTGATGACATTATCACAAAGAATCATTTCCTTTGAGTACAATTCAACAATGAATTAATTAAATTGTGAGGAAAGTTCAAAGTACCACTGGGAGGATTTTATGCTAATTGATGAGAGTCGCTGTTAATTAGATGTAGTCTGTATATCTGGGTACAGAGTCACACTCAAATGTAGAGAGGTTTTGTTTCCTTACAAAGGGAGAGGAGATACATAATCAAGGTCACAGACTTTCCTCATTAATTTGAATGGGAATTAATAATGTTTCATTCTATTGTTTAATTATGGGATATCAAATCTGCATCTTTCACTCATTCTATTTAATTACAAACTGTTTGTTCAGCGTTTTATATTTTCCATTTTACTGTATATATGAGTTTTGAGCTGTTCATTCCTTTCCTGTATTTTTGTATATAAGTATTTATTTCTTTTGATCGTATTGGTTTGTTTGGTTGTTTAAATGTATCATAATTTGTTGCAAAGGGTAAGACATACTTCATTTATTTACTAGTGTGTTTCTTTCTTTTTTTTTCTAAATATTCATATGATTTGAAAGTCAATAAAGTAATGCTTATATTTATGGATATTTTAGACTTTTCTCTAACGGTATTTATATGAAATTCCATTTTTGTCATTCAACACACGAGACCCAGTTGAAAGCCATAAAATAGGATATGAAACAGCTGTCGACATCAGAGATTGATTGAGATAAGATAGTAGCATTGCCCATATTTTATTTTTTTACTGCTTTGAACCTGAGCCTAATAGAAGCTAAGTAGTCGAAGATATGTGGATTTTGGATTTTGCACAACACATGTTAATCATTTGGTTATAGCAGAAGATATAGATTATGCCCAAAAATCATTCACGCAGATAAACACGAATACACAAAGAAGTAGGTTCGAATCCTTGCAGGGCTAAAGAATTTAGCTAAGAAAGAATTTATCTAACGGATTACGATCAAAAGACAGGGGGAATTCAATAGAGAGAGAGAGAGAGAGAGAGAGAGAGAGAGAGAGAGAGAGAGAGAATAAATTAAATTCCCAGTTTACATTTCGGACTGCGTTACCTTGAAAGCTAATTTTCATAAAAGAGTTAAAAGGCCCCATTAGAAACTAATGTCCTGCCTTAACCACATTATCCTTAGCTAATTTTTGTGGAAGGAAATTCTCCAATGCTGTATAAATTATGCAGATTAAAAGCTTATCTCATCTCCGCACCTGATGTACTATGAGCGCCATCTATCCTGAAGGTTTATCCAACCCTTGGTTTTATCACTTATAAAATTCTCAATGTTGACGTTAGCGAGTGCTCTCGTAAGGTGGGGCTTTCAGCCCAGACTATATCTTTTCTAGACGTTATATCTTCTTCGGGATGGGGTTATACCAGCTGTTATAAAAGGATTATAACCAAGAATACTGAAGGGAGATGTGATCTTTTTTTTTCTTTTTCTTCTTCTTGAGGAACAGCCGAAGAATAATTTCAGAGATGTCGTTTTTTCTTATTCAACAATGAGACACTTGGGAGATTGATTGGATACCAGAATAACCAGAAAAGAGAGAGAGAGAGAGAGAGAGAGAGAGAGAGAGAGATCTTTAAGGAAACTTCCAGGACACGAAAATAAAGGAAATATCAAATTGAAAACCGAGAGTTTGAGAAGACATTAAAAGGAGTTAAGATATATTCGAAGAAGTAGGAGAGAGAGAGAGAGAGAGAGAGAGAGAGAGAGAGAGAGAACATGTGCGATTGGCAGGGCGGATAGGGTGGGGGAGGGAGACTGGAGGGAAATTGGAGGGAGATAGGGAAGGGTGTTGAGGCTGTGTGGTGGAATCGATGCAGTGAGATCACCCAGAGGTCTTCTCCTCCAATGAACTTTTTTCCTCCTTTTCTCCTCCTTTCCCCCACTACCGTCTCTTGTTTCTTTTCCATATACCATCCCCCCCTCCCCCTATCTTACTACCCTTACCCTTTAATTCCTCCCCTTGTCCCTTACCCATCCAGTGTCTCCTTATCTTCTCATCTTTCTACAAGAAGGATTTTATATTTCCCTGATAACCACAATCAGTTTCCAGAAATTGCCTGAAGAACTTTATCAGTCTCTGCTGGAAACTTCCAGCAACACTTTACTGGGATCAGTAAACAAGATTTTAAGTGGCATTAGCCGTTATGCGAGTCCGTTTTTACTGGCTGTTAAGATTGTATTTTGTTCTTATCGAAAGCGCGAGGTTGGTTTGGAGTTTAATGGGGTGTGAGTTGTTAAATTCTTCTCTTGCAATGTAACGATTTCGGTTACGCTGTTAGCGAAGAGAAAAATATAATGGTTTTTCTTTTTTTCTATTATTCCAGGTTTTTAATTCTGGTCAGTTAAAAGGTATACAAAACTGGGATGATTGGAAAAAAAATAGTTTTCATATCCCAAAAATGTCTTTCGATATTTCAAGGTTTTATCGGTTCATTAAAAAAGTTACAAAATTGGTTTAAAAAAGATGCGCTGTTTCTTTCTGTTATTAAGATTAATATAAGATAGTTTTCAGTTTTCAAATAATAAAAACATTTCCATGACAGTTCTTCGAAAATCTAAAAAAAATATTTTTGACGTGTCGCCCATAGGGCAGGACATATAATGAGAATGACAGACAATAGATGGACATTAGGAATAATAGAGTGGGGTGCCTAGAAATTGCAACAGAAACAGGGGAAGGAAGAGATGACGATGAATTGACGAATAAGAAAGTATGCAGGTGTGGTCTGGCAGAGAAAGACCATACACAGACACAAGTGGAAGGACATGTCTGAGGCCTTTGTTCTGCAGTGGACTAGCAACATCTTACGATATATATGTATATATATATATATATATATATATATAAATATATATGTGTATATATATATATATATATATATATATAGATATGTGTGTGTGTGTGTGTGTGTGAATTTTGTTTTTTGTTTTTTTCTACAGGTGCAGGTATATACCAATCCTCTTTCAAATCACAATAGCACTCAGGAAATCCATTTGGAACTACAAACCAAAACAATAATAAAAAAAACGCAAAGAAATAGAAATTCCGAAGGACCCAAATTCCGCTGATTTCTTCTCTACGCTTTTGTTTAAAACATTGAACGAAAGAGGAACGGTCGGAGTCTTGATTGTGAAAACAAGAACTGTTGGAATATTCCTGGCCAGATATTACCCGCCGAATATTCCAGCGTGCGACATTTTGGTAATAACAAAGATACTGAATATTCAGGACGTGGTCACCCTTGATGGTTGGGGACAAGTTGAGCAAGATGGAGGAAAAAAGGCTTGTATCATCAGGGAATTTTCTTGCTGTTGGCCCTTGACGAGAAACGATGGTATAATGGATTATGCAAATGGAAATATATACATCTCATTTATGTTATTCTTAAGATATATATATATATATATATATATGCACACATATATATCTATATAACAATATATATATATATATATATATACATATATATATATATATATATATATATGGTATATATATATATGTATATATATACATATATATATATATATATATATATATTTATTGGTGATGTTTGATAAGATGGATTACAATTACATTTATTCCATATGACTTGGATAAGAATCTCCGCTATATAACAAAGAACAAGTGTCTGAGTACATATATATCGTATACTATATATATATATATATATATATATATATGTATATATATATATATATATATGTATATATATATATATATATTTATATATATATAAATAAATATATATATTATATATAGTATATATACTAGTATATATATATATATATATATCTTTCCGGTCACACTCAACTCTATTCGTCCATAGGGTGGTTGGGAGAGAGAGTAGTCATACCGTGGTGAGAGGGGGATGCGTGTGGACATGTGTGAATATCTCTCTAAATATGTAGCCATCACTTTTGACGGGTTGCATATACTAGTTTGTTGAATAAATTATGATTACAAGGATTTTTAGAATTAATTATGATAAATAGATGATATGTCTATTATTGTTATTGAAAGGACTATTTCCTGACTAACAAGTATATTGCCTCTTTATCTCAGTTGATGGGAATTTATTGTCGATCGATGGGAATTTCTTTTCAAGTGATGGGATATTTTCTCAGTTGACGGACAGTTATTTTTCTCAATGGATGGAAAT